>NW_009624377.1:0-15824 GCF_000690535.1 Cariama cristata | reverse complement strand
GTACTGGTTGCATGCCTGCTGTTTTAGGGGAGGGGAAGAAGGGAGGTAGCTTCGAGGAGTCTTTGTTAGGCGGTTGGCATTCACACTTGGCGTTCACTTCTGCTTGGGTGACTCTGAAGGGTCTGTTTAGCTTTCTCGCTTTGAGAGAAAAGCCTGGTGAAATGTCCAAAGTAGCACTAGTGCTGATGTGCAAATAGGTTAACTAAGCTGTACATAACTCAGCACAGATAACAGTGTGTCGGCGAGAAGATGGTAACTCTTGGGTGAGAGGGAGAGAAGGGACCTCCTGGGAGGCTGGGCACCTGCAGGTTAAACCTACAAATACACCTTCGCCCTTCCCGAGAAAGTCTTGCAAAGAAGTTGGCTTGTGATGTGTGTCTGGAAAAGGGCTGAATCTTTTTGACAGGGTCAAAGGGCCCAAGCTTAGCGTGTGTATTAGATGTTTAAATACTATCAGGAACAAATTCATTGCCAATTAGAAGTGGATTAAACACAAAGTGAAACGACTGCTTTTTCTGTTACTGTGAACGTTCAATCAGTAAGAACTGGACACTAGATCAGTGCTTCAAATACGCCTATGAAAGCCATAAAGCAAGCCAAACGTAGCTGATCTGCCCTGCTGGAACAAAACCTCTTGCCTCCTACGTGTGGTTGTAGGCCCTGGCTGTTTAGATCCCGCTTTGAAGAACCTCTTCTGAGGTTTAACATGGATTCTGCCCTGGTGAAGTGACCCAGATGGGTGTTATTCTGCACACCAAGAATTTGCAGTTAATGGGGGGTGAGCTTCAGCTCTCCCACTTCTGTTATTTCTGGGGTAGGTACTGCTGGTGATAGTGCCCGTCAGTGAGTGCTTTCTTCCCGAGGTCTGGGCTGGTGTGACGTGCAATTAGTTCTGCAGCTACCTGGTGACTTCTTAGCAGTGGGATAAGATTGCTCCCCATCTTTTACAGAAGATGTCAGAGCTCAGTGCCAGAATAGTACCCTTCGTCTTGCTTGTTAACTATATTTCACAAGAGATTGTCATGCAGATTAGGCAGTGTCTAATAAAGAAACTGGGAAAATGACCCACTTCCATCCGTTCATTTACACGGAGTTCTATGTGCTGAAGCCTTAGACCTGATGATGCTGACAAACAGCAAACCTCCTGCTGGCTGTCCTAAAAACGAACCTTGGAAGGTTGTTCCTATCTCTTAATCTTTTTCTTTTCCTCGTGAAGCGGAGATTTGCATGGAGAATTCCTGGCTATTCAGACCTAGGAGTAGACCCTGCTGCATACATGAGAGAGAAATTAGGTTCTGCTTATGAGACTCTTGCCAATCTAAACCAAGCTTCTGATGCCATTGGTAATTTGATTTCTGAAAAATAAAAAGTCAACTTTTGATTTCTCGGCAATATTCACAAGTTAGAGCTACATTTCTGTCCTTGCTAAGAAGTTAGAAGTTACTTATGTAGAGACATTTAATTCTGGGTTAGTATTTATAGTGGTCTTTAACAAGTCATGCGTTTAATTTCATTATGATAAATGGACGAAATAGAGGAAGTAAGGGTCGGAAAGTGGGTGCTGGCTGATAACCTGAACTGTCTTGCAGCAAACTCAGAATAACTACTTATTTATGCAAATGGAGGAAGTTCTAGTTGCAGAACTGTGTGTTTGTTTGAAGACAGTGCATTCAAACCTAATGTGTTTCTTTCCTGATGTATTATTGTTGTAAAATTTAAGGCTGTTTTGTTTTAAACTCGGACTCCTAACTTTATGTTCTCAAATAGAGAGCTGTTGTCGTACAGTAGGCTTTTTTTGTTTGTTTGTTGATTGACTGTTAAGTCTGACTTTTGTATTGTATTAACTTTTCGGAGTTTAGTCCAAAAGAGATTCTTCCTCCAAAACCTGTGAAGAAAGATAGAGAGCAGAGACCACGACATTTACTCACGGACCTCCCGCTCCCTCCAGAGCTCCCTGGAGGGGATCCATCTCCTCCTGACTCCCCGGAACCAAAGGCAGCCACACCACCTCAGCAACCGTTCAAAAAGAGACCAAAGTAAGGCTGGCTTTTTTTTTTTTGCTTTTTTGAGTTGTTAGGTTTTCTGTTTCTTCACACAAATGTCAGTCTAGGTTTCCAAAGCTTTAGGTTTCAGGGTGTACTGCAGCACTCCTAGAAGAGCTGACCGCATCCCCTGTGCTCTGTGTGGAGACGGCACTGTTGAAAGTGCAGTCATTTTTTAAGTTGAACCTGGCAGCTGCTTTGCCAGCCCTCAGCAGCCTCCCCACTATTTATCAGATGGGAAGAAGAGTTAACATGCACTTACTTATAAATCTTTAGCCAGACTTAGTTCAGTTGTATCAAAATTCTTTTGTTCCCAGACTCATTTGAGTGCTGTCTTCAATGAGGGAAGTGAAATGTGGAGAAAACAAGTTCATATTTCTGTTTTTTCTTATGGTATATTAACTGTTTCCTGTGGGTTGCTTCCTATTCAGATTGCTCACAGTGGGAGGCCACTTGCCCCATCTATTTGAGAGCTAACAGTATAGCTGTTTGGGAAGAAGAGGAGGTTGGGTAAATTGTGCACCAAACAGACTATGGTTTGGGCGTTGTACTGAAGCTGTGATGGATTCTGTTGTCTTCCCTTTTGACCCTTTCAAGGGTAGAAATTGCTGGAAGGTGTCATACTCAATCTCAAGCCACATCTACCCTGAAAGCGCTCTCATCTTTTGATTTAGCTATGCCTGGAGTCCAAAGAAACCTCCTGATGAGTATCCCTATATATTGGTGCTTCTGGAAGTTGATTATTCCAAATAGGAGACTTACACCTTTTCTTCATGCACAACTGAAGGATTGGTCATGTTGCAAGGCATATAGAACTTCCCCAATAACAAACTTTATGCAGTTGTTGAACGAGCTCCACTGGCGTTTTGTACACAGAGTGCTAGCTACACTTTCTTTTAAATAAAAATCAAATCTCCAGTGTATCTGCAAAAGATTCCAAACACTGATTTCTTTTTTTTGTCCTACTGTAGCATAGTTCTTTGGTCTTTTTTAGATAAAGATACTGGTTTGGTTCTCCTTCAAGCTACTCTAGTTAAAAGTATATAATGAGATCTTTGTAGAAACTTGTGTAGCTAACTGCGTGCCCCAGGTAGGCTATAGGAAAATGCTTCTGCCACCTCAAAGTCTGTGGAAATGAGGTGGCATAATAGCCGTTTTGCTTGTCTTCCCTGCTATTTGTCCTCCTTATTTCCCCAGGAGGAACAGTGTATTGCTCGTTAGCCGTATGCCACTGATAAACACATAACTGAAGTGAAAAGACCTGATAGTGAGAGTGCTCTGGCTGGCACGCTTCAGTACCTGCATGAAACAGAAGGGTGATGTTCCTGTACAGCAGTGCCTGTATCTGGAGTAGTTGAGACTATATAGCATAATTCTTCGGACTCTACTGAACACTCGGTAGGAGTGTAAAGACAGGGTGTCTGACCTTTGCTTTTTGTTTTGAGAGTACAGCTTAAAACAGTTGAACGGGCGTGCATTTGTGGGATGGCGGGCCAGGCGGAGCACCCGGGTGTCTAACAGTCCTCTTCGCTCTTTCAGAATCTGTTGTCCTCGGTATGGGGAAAGGAGACAGACGGAAAGCGACTGGGGGAAGCGTTGCGTGGACAAATTTGATATCATTGGGATTATTGGAGAAGGGACATATGGGCAGGTATACAAAGCCAAGGACAAAGATACAGGTAAGGATGCCAAGTGGCTTCAGATTGACTCCACTTCTTTAAGGCCTTGTTACTCTGAGTGTGCTTAAAACCCCTTCCAATGTTAGTGGTGTTGCCCGTTAATGACAAATACCTGTAGAACGAGAAATGGCTCCAGCCCTGGAATAAACATTTACATCTGGTGCTCTCAAAAGGGGCAAAAGAACAGAAGCTCTGAAATCCTAACTGGGCGTTGGTGCCCAGCTGCCTTCTCTGCTTGTGAAATTGTGTGCCCTGCGTGTACAGTTTGACATGTGGGCAAGCGATCGTGGTGATTGTAGCTGTGGCAGCCATAGATGCCAGCTGACCCCCTGCTTTTTAAGTGTGCCTTTGTTGGACTTTATTGTAGCAGAGCTTGTGAAAGGGACTGGCATGGTTTCCAGGGTAAGTTTATGTTCACCTGTGTGACTTCTTGCTGGAGCAGATTAGGAGGAGCGCTGGTGTCATCTGTCTTGAGCCGTAGGGTAGGTAACTAAAGCTGTGGTAGGGTGGTAACTAAAGCTGCCTCTGCTGTTTCTTGGTGAATGTTGACTGTGCTCATAGCTACTTTCAACTTTCCCCTGGAAACCCATAGAGTTGTTAGCAGTGATCTGCGGAGAGGCTTTGACGCTGGCTTGTTCTGGCAGGTGAATTGGTGGCTCTCAAGAAGGTGCGACTGGACAATGAAAAGGAAGGCTTCCCCATCACGGCCATCCGCGAGATCAAAATCCTTCGGCAGCTGATCCACCGCAGTGTTGTTAACATGAAGGAAATTGTCACGGACAAACAAGATGCACTGGATTTCAAGAAGGACAAAGGTAGTATTTGCTGCAGGGTGTGGTTTCGATTAGCCAAAGAGATGATGCAATTCCATTTGTTTATTCTTAGTGCAAAACTAAAAATCTAAACTCTGCTGTAGATTTTCTTTTCTGCATTCTTCCTTGATACATAGTTCCAGCGAGTTTGGCATTTGGATTTGGCCTTACATCAAAGGATAGATTCCAGTTAAAATGAGTTGTCGCACTGCAGAGCAGAGGTAGACGTGGGCTTAAAAAGATGCATTGCTTTCCTGTAGAGTCACAAAAGAAGAGTCTTTTCAAAAAAATAAAAAAAAATTTAAAAAAAACCTTTACAAGGTTACTTTTAGCACTGATTAGTGGCAACAAACTTATTAATAGTGTGAAAAGTTTTCTGTCCCTGTGAAAGAAGGGTGTTCTAGCATCACACTAACTTTTGTTTGGGGCCTTTTCTTCCATGAGAGAGAAGGGAATCACACAAACATCAGTTCAAGCCACACATAGCAGTAGTCTCTTCTACAAACTAGCTTGAAAGAAAACAAAACAGATAGGTAAGTGTGACCAGGATTTCAAAAGAATTTATTTTGGGGGCATATTTCGATTTCAGATGTCAACTTGATGCGTTAGAGGGACTTAGTTGGTTTGGGTTTTCTTTCTCCCCTTGAGAGGGGGGAAAAATCCTCTAGGATGCCCAGTAAGCCCTGAATATCACAAGACTATGTTAAAGGAAACACAGCAGAACATGCTCAGGAGTGCACAAAAAAGAATATTTCAACAATTGAATCTATTTTTTTCTTTGCCTCTCCTCTCTTGTCTTACATCATTTCTGTCTTGATTATACCAGGTGCCTTTTACCTTGTGTTTGAGTACATGGACCATGACCTAATGGGGCTGCTAGAATCTGGCTTGGTACATTTCTCAGAGGACCATATCAAGTCTTTCATGAAACAGTTAATGGAGGGTCTGGATTATTGTCACAAAAAGAATTTCCTTCATCGAGATATTAAGTGCTCCAACATCTTACTGAACAACAGGTAACCTGGGAGTAGATACCCTTCTGTCCAAGCTCTTACCTGCGCTCTCCCTGGGTTCAACTGAGAGCACACAGTTGTTGTCTTCACCTTGAATATGCTTAGGAACAGGAGGTGTTGATCCACTGTAGGAATACAACCCTGCATCTTTCCGTGGCGTGACGGATGGTTATAATTAAGCAGCGGCTTTCCTGGGTGCTGCTGCCAGCGGAGAACACAGCTCCTGCTGCAAGGGTGAACAGCCCTAACAACCTTCTGCTTAACTTGCCCTCGGTAGCGGCCTCTCCGTGCGAGGCCCTCTGCTCACTGTTCTGCAGCTCCTTACAGTTAACTTTCTTTCATGTTGACCTGAAGTAAATGGGTTTCTATGTACGCTTCGTCCATGGTATTTTAGCAAAAATACTGTTTATTGGAAGGGCTTCTATGCAGAGAAGCCATTGAAGGTTAAGGTAGGAAGTAGCAGTTCTCCATGAATGCTCTCTCTCCTCTAGATAGGAATGTTTGGCTGTAACATAGTTCATCACAGAATACATAATAATTATTCATTTGCTGTTAATTCGCAAGTCTTTATCTGGATACCCATAAGAAAACTTTGAGCCTGTGAGAATAATACTGTGCATAATTGCATCCACATGTCTGGATATCCATCTAAAAAATGTCTCTGGGACATTGGCCTATTGGGAAGGGTTTGTGATAGAGATGAGACTGAATTATTGCGCTTTTTTTTTTTGTTTCTTTGAAGCATTAAATAGGATCTGGAAAATTAAGATTGGCATATCCAAAAGTAACTACTGCAAATATTGCTTTGTTAGGCCTTTCTACTGCATGGGGGGGGATTTCCTTACTTTTTACCGCTGCAGTCTGTGAGCCCAGCTGTGATTCAAACCAGTGACTGTTTTTGTCTTTCAGTGGGCAAATCAAACTTGCAGATTTTGGACTTGCCCGACTCTACAGCTCAGAGGAGAGGTGAGGCATGGTGGAGTGGTGGAAGGGGGAAATGGCTTACACAGGGAGGATGAGCTCCTTTCTTCTCAATATCCACCTAGTCCCTTCACTTGGAAGTCCTGGCATTGACTGAGAAGTGATTTCCAGTATAAGTGGTATAATGCAGCTCCTCCTGGCTGATATTAATAGCTTTTCATTAGACAAACCAGCTGATAAGGAACCAAAACATCTTTGCTGCTTGCCATGGCCCTGCTGTGGACCACATTTTGCTCTAAGATCAGTCACTATTCAGTCATGGCAGCCTACTACTGCCTGTTGCGGGTCAGGATTTTTCAGTCTTGGGTACCTACAGCTTACTGTCTTGTGCACACAGACAGACCTGTAGAATCTGTGATATCTCATCAGCTGTATTTAACTCAGGCAGGTGCTATGGAAGCCTAGGCACTTGAAAGCCCACTGCTTCTACTTACATGCCTAACTCTGCAGTTTGGGAGTAAAAATTACAGTTTGTAAGGGGTTTGTGGCTCTTGTCATCGGTTTATGTTTTTGTATCTTGCATTCCAGCCGTCCGTACACAAATAAAGTCATTACGTTATGGTATCGACCTCCAGAATTGCTGCTAGGTGAGGAGCGCTACACACCAGCCATAGATGTGTGGAGCTGTGGGTAAGTGCCTGGTTTGTATCTTTTGTCCTCTTGGGGCTGTGAACATCAGCTCTTGAACAGAGCAGTTCTAATGGAAGGTGGCCTTTGATTTTTTGCTAATTTCGGAAGCCGTATCTGTTCCAGCTAGGCAGAGTGTTATGACAGCATAGGAATGCTTTCAAAAGTCTGTGCTTGGAGGAAATAGGTGTTTGTCACCTAACTAAAACTATACTATTTAGTAAAAACTCCTAGGATGACTTTTCTTGGTATTGACAGGTGAAAGCATTAAAAAATACCTGTTCTCACTATTTAAAAACCAAACCGACCAATCTTTGATAATGTTTTACTACTAAGATCAGAAGAGGTGACAAGCTTACTCTGTGCTGGTCATAGCTTCAGTGTATGGTTTTAATGACCTAATAGAGAGTTTTTCTGTAAGCTCTTCAGATTGCTGTTTGTCACCTGTTCGTTTTTTTCAGCTAAATCTAGGAAACATTTTAAAGTAGAAATTTCAGGTTTCTAGTAGTGTAGGGAGCCTTGTGAACAGGAGGAGTCTGGGCAGTTCAGCCACAAAGATGGAACATTTTCCAAGTGATTCAGAACCAGGGTCTCGAGGATTCAGCATTCAGAAGTGGGGCTGGATTTCCCAAAGTGTGTACTTCCCATTGTGATATTCAGAGGTAAACTTTCAGCAGAGCTTAGTACACGAGCAAGAAAGGTTTGTGAAAGTCAGGCCCTGATAATTACTTCTGAAAACTCTGGCCGTGAGGTCCGGTTACTCTTCAGTGTCCTGTACCGAATGAGTGGTGTTGCCCAGTTCCAGCAGACAGGTGCCTGTATCAGCCCGCAGCTATATTTGGCACCGATTGTCATTCCTGTCCGAAGGCTTAAGGGTAGGTGTTAGGGCCTGAATGAGTCAGAGTTGTCCTTTCCCTCCTTCTCTTCTTTCCCTTCTAGCTGTGCTAATGTTGTGTGCGCGTACAAACGTTGCGCGTACAAGGCTCTGTTTTGTGCTTGGCAGTGACAAACAGTGAGCTACTGGCAGCTGAGGATAATTTGGGCCAGCAGATCTCCCCCAGTAAAGCTGAAAAGATAAATGAGCTGAATCTGGAGGAAAATGAGATGTCTGGCTCTTTTTCTTGTCATGCTGTTGACACATCCTCCTTTCCCTGCAAAGAGTTAAAGTGTGAAGCCTGTGACATGTTAACCAACCAACTAGTGAACGTTATTTCCCAGCTGTGTAGAATTGGTGACTCTGTACACATAGGTTAGTTTGTCAGTTCTCAACTACAAGCCCTGATGCAAATAACTCTCCTCAGGCAAACCTGCTTCTGAACAGAGATGCTGCAGTGTTCAAACGATCATCCCAAGGGTTTGCTGTCATGACCTCTTGCTTTTCCTCTTTCCAGCTGTATCCTCGGGGAACTGTTTACAAAGAAGCCTATTTTTCAAGCCAATCTGGAACTGGCTCAGCTTGAATTAATCAGGTAAAGCATTGCACATGCATGCCTATGAGAAGAGGTACTGCAGAAACTGCTCATGCACACAGTCTCTGTGTTATAAGAGCCCTCTTTCTCTAACCTGCCTGCAAAATAGGACCAGCAAATGACTGTAACTGCAAATGGGAATAGTTAGGCATTTAGGCGTCCATGCCTACCATCAAGTGTGTGCCTGCTGATGTATGCGCCCTCACTAAACTTTGCTGTTAGCTGAGTGCAAAAAATCATGAACCTAAATTGCATCTCACGCTGAAAATTCATTGTATTGTGTTGGGTGGTTTATAAACTCAAAGTAAGGATTTTTCCTCTTCTTGATACCTCCTTTTTAACCTGAGGGTTATCTGATCTCTATTGAGGTGTGCCCAGACCTAGGTTATTGGTATAGAAGTGTGCCCAGACCTAGGTTACTGTTGCTTAGAAAGGCAACATTTTCACTGGGGTTGTTGACTCTTCTCCTCGCTGCCTTCCACCTGCTGATTGTACTCTGCTTTTCTGGTTCTCAGCCGGCTCTGTGGGAGCCCCTGTCCAGCGGTATGGCCAGATGTCATCAAGTTGCCCTACTTCAACACTATGAAACCGAAGAAGCAATACCGAAGACGCCTGCGTGAGGAGTTCTCCTTGTGAGTTTTCTTAGAGAGGATAAGTGACTGCTTGGGGGTCATGGCCTTCTGTTGCGTTGTGTGCGTTATCTGCTATCCTTTGGCCCTTGTCTGCCTGGCAGGATTAAGCAGCCCTTCCCCTTCTTGCCTTCTGCCACTGGGCAGCCCTCTCCAGGAGGGCTTCTCCCATCTGGGGAAGGCTGGAACGGGGTCACTGTCCCCTTTCTAAATATCTGATCTGCCTTCCGGAGGGGTTCCTTGCCTCTGCACACTTGTGGCACTTCTAGCTAGGGTCTGCACTCGAAAGCACTCTTGACAGTGTGGCATTCTTACGGTGCTGAGGCTGTCTGACTTCGGAGACATACTCTCGGTGGGGAGAGTATAATTGTGTAATAGTCTTGTGGGATTTGTAGCAGAGTTGCTCTTCATAAATGGCAAAAATCAGAGTGAAAATATCACATATCTGATGCCTGTTCTGTTGATGTCTTTGAGCTGCTGCATCACGTAGTAATAAATTTTGACTGCGTGGATTTCTCTTAGGCCTGAGGTGTCTCTCTGAAAGTGGGCTTCTCCCCTGTTCAGAACAACCCCTTAACTCAGCCGTGTTTCCAACTCTCTGCGCAGCATTCCTTCATCTGCTCTCGACCTGCTGGACCACATGCTGACGCTAGACCCTGGCAAGCGCTGCACAGCAGAACAGGCCCTGCAGAGTGACTTCCTTAAGGATGTTGACCTCAGCAAAATGGCACCTCCAGAGTAAGTTCCAGCTGGCATCCTCCGCCGCAGTGGGCTCTCTGCTAATGAGCTTTGGGAAGGAGCCACTGGCTTGGCCTTGGTGTTTTTTCAGTCAGAATGAAGTTACGATTTCTGGGCTCTTTTCTCTGCCCATTTTGTCATATGGCTGAGCAAATAGTTCTTCCTGTGCTGTTGGTTTTCTGCCTGATGACAGGCTGGTTTTATGAAGCTCAATTTAATGCTTGTAAGGTGCTCTAAAACTCTGTTGGAAGATATGCAAAAGTAGCATGTAGCATATCCCTGTCCTCTGTGCCACGGAGGACTGGCCGGAACTCGTTTATGCTGCTTGTTAATTGACTAGAAGAGTGGCCTTTGAGCAGTGTCACGCTGCAGCTCTTTTCTCCCACTCCCAGTCAAGCAGACTATAAAACTCTGCTCTAGCTGCTTTGTGTGCAGGTATGGCAGTAGGTTTTGAGATTCCTGTTTCCTTCAGAGTTACTGAAGGCAGTTGCTTTCTTAAAGCCACCCGGACTTGCACTCATTGGGGCTTGTGTGTGTTGTAGCTAACCCAGTCCACTCAGGGGTGAGATCCCAGTGCAAATTCAATGATGCACATGCAATTGTGCCGCCTTTCCTGGTTCTAGGACTTGCCTCTTCTTGGTTTAGTGGTGTGGTTGCAGTCAGAGGAACATCTGTGCTTCTTGTATGGCACTAACAACTTTCTGTGGTCTTTGAGGATTAAATCGGTTTTCTTGTCATGTCTCTTAACTGCTAAGTGTTGTTCTCTTCCAGCCTTCCCCACTGGCAGGATTGCCACGAGCTGTGGAGCAAGAAACGCCGACGGCAGCGGCAAAGTGGGATTGCAGTGGAGGAGCCACCATTATCAAAAGTTTCTCGGAAAGAAACTACCTCTGTTACAAGCACAGACACTGTCAAAAACAGCAGCAGTCCTGTGCACCCACAGCCTGCCCAGCTCAAAACGGAGTCTGGTGCTGGAGATGCAGTAGGTCAGTGCCCAGTCTGGTCTGTAAAAGGCTCCTCCTGATCTGTTACCTCCCTGCTCTCCCCAGTCTGGGTGTTGAGAAGTCTGGTTCTTTCACCTCTATTTCTACAGAAAGGGCATTCCAGACTCTTCCTATCCTGATTTCCACACCCCGCCTCCCCCCCGCCCGCCCCTGTTATTTTTCTTTTTTTTTTCTCTCTGCTGTGGAAACTATTGGCTGCAGAGCAGTCTGGCTAGTCTTCAGAAGTCACTCACTGATGAGCTGAGTATGAATTTGTTCTATGAGTTACATTATTGGTTCCAAAGCATGCTTTCACGGAGGATAATGAAAGGAATCGTTGAGTCACTTAGGCCAGCAAAGTAAGAGATAATAGGCTGAAAGGTACAGCCATGTGAAGGATGTGCAAAGGAGCTCAAGTTTGATCTTGTTGATCAAATCACAGAAAGAAAAGGCGTGGGATGTAACAGGCTAGTGGCTGGTGGACAAAAGTGTACGTTATTGCACTTTGCTTGTTGCGGAAAAGATCGCTTGGTCATAAAGACTTATGGGACCAGGACTTGTGCGCTGTTTCCAAAACTGTAACCAACCTTCCTGTGTCTAAAAAATAGTTGGAGGGGAGGTATTTTGATTCCTGGGAACAGAAAGATATACAAAGTTGCCCAGACCATGCTGATTGTTCTGTAGAAGCCTTATAAAAACCCAGATATGGGTTAAAGCTTCATTTGTGTCAAATGTGCTGACAAGTAACAAGGAAGACAGTTCTTGCTCCAGGGAATGCACAATCCATGTGTTCAATGAAACATGGCAGATGGACTAAAGGTGGTGGTTGGATTAACAGCTGAGAAAAGTGAGTGTCACATTCTTAGTTGCCTACCAGCAAGAGGAGCTTAATTTTAAGCTTCTAAAACCAAACCTTTGCACCCTTCTTCCCAAAAAGTTTGACTTACAAAGTCAGTGTGAAGGGACACCCTTGTCACTTGTCACTCAGGAGGCTCTGCTCCAGCATGGTGCAAAGGGAGGTGATGTATTTTTGTAAAGGGTTGTATTTTAGACTAACCTGGATACTTGCAGGTCAGGACAGAGTCCTCTGCAAACCCAGGCCAGCTTTCAGCAAGGAATTGCCTTCTGCTTGACCTAATTTCTTTTGCTGCGTCAGTGGAACACACCCTTCCTCCATCCCAAACAGCAGCTTAGCTCCATCTCGGGGAAACCTGCTTTCTGGTGCAGGAGAGAGCGCTTTTGATCTGCGACGTGGTGCAGGGGCCTTGGGAGGGGCTGATCTGCTGTCGCACTTGCTGCTCCAATTGCCACTGAAGCGGGCTGAGGGTTTCCAAACTTCATCACGTGTCCTCGGACTTGTTGCCGTAACTGGTGGCACCGGTCTGATTCTTGGGATGCCCTCGGTTAGCTAACCGAGGAACGGGGAGGTTTGGCTCAACTGAGTTGATTTTAACAAGCAGTTATGTTGGTAGATTTGAGGGGGCAGTGGAGAAGCTTCCCTCTGTGGCTGACGGTGGTACCCAGCTGTAGCCTTGGGCCAGTGCAGTGTGTGTGCAGTACCACGGGGGGCTGCTGCAGTGCTGTTCAGAGGTGACCGCAGTCTGCAGGGGGCAAGCTGATGGTGGAAATCTGAGGAAGCTATCCCGGAATCCTCCTCCCGGAGACTCTGTGCCTTCCCCTGCCCCGGGGACATGGAGAAGGCGGTTTTCAATGGTATGTGCAGTATCACGATTACAAACCAGTGCGATGTAGCTTTGCCTGACGTTCCTGTGATGCTGCTTGTGTTTCCTGCAGGCCTTGGAGAAATCACGCAGCAGCTGAATCAGAGCGAACTAGCTGTTTTACTGAACTTGCTGCAGAGCCAGACTGATCTGAGTGTCCCACAGATGGCCCAGCTGTTGAATGTACACTCTAACCCAGAGATGCAGCAACAGCTGGAGGCTCTCAACCAGTCCATCAACGCTCTGACAGAAGCCACAGCTCAGCAGCACGAGTCTCAGGCGGCAACAGCAGCGGCAGCAGAGGGAGCCATAGAAGAGCCACCCGCAGAGGCCCAGCTACCAGAGGAGCAGGCGACTCCAGAAACAGCCAGCACTCAGGGAGATATGCAGAACGTGCTGGCCGTTCTGCTGAGTCAGCTGATGAAGAGCCAGGAGCCTGTTATAACCCTGGAGGAGAGCAACGGGGAGAAGAGCAGCGAGCAACAGGGGCCAAGGAAAACCCCTACAGTGCATCCGGAGGAAAGTACAGGTAAATAATCACGACTGTTGCTTGTGCATCTGGGATGCCACGCACTTGTTGGAACAATTAAAGTGTTCCATGTGAGTGCCTCTAGTTTAATTGTGGTCGGGAGGAACTGAGACATTTGAGTGTTGTGACAGAGGGAGGCCAGGGGTGTGGATGGGAGGAAGGAAAGGTGCTGGGTGCTAGAAATGTGGTCAAGCCTCAGATTTCAAGACTGAGAAAGACACTGACCCCCTCCCTGCGGTAAGTGCTGGACTGCTCAGGAGGTTTTAACAACTGCAAAAGGCCAAAACACAAGAATAGTTACTGCTCTGCTTCACATCTCCAAAGTGTATAAAATCCATTAGTGCTCCACTGTGAATGGGTCAGTGAAGATTAAAGGTTTTGGGTTTTTTCCCAAAAATGAAAGGAGAACTCGGAGTGTCAGTTCTTCCTTTGATACCCCTAGTAATCAGTTTATGCATTCAGGTAGTTTTTTTTGCACAGGAGGTTGAATCTCTGCAGATTTTCCCATCTTACTGTTCGTCCCAACTCTCTTTTTCACCGTTCCCGTCCTGCCCTCTCAAAAAAAAAAAGTGCAGAGATGATTTTAAGAACATGAGAACAGAAATACTGGAGAGTGCTGGAAGGGAGGGATGGTGGCAGTTGCGTACATAAAACTTGTGCATCCAGCTTCGTTGTGCCTGGTTATACTTCAAGTTGAGTTTTGAGAGTCCTGAAATTCAGCGACTTCTGAAGTTGAGCCAACCTGGCTGGCTCTTGTAGAGCAATTAAGAGGCATGTTTAAAAGATCTGATTGTATCAGTGAACTCTTGGATTTCCTTTTCAAAGGTGAGTGTAAATGTCTCCATGTCTTTTGTTTCTGTTGATTTTTCTGAATTATTAGCAACATCCTGTGACGACCTCACCAAATTCTAGAAGCGCCTCCTGAGTATGTCTCAGACTCTCCAGGGAGCCTCTTTTGGCCCGATACACAACTCCTCTGCAATGTAGCTGAACGTGCTGTGTTCTCGTGCCTTCAACACACCCGCCCACCACAAGCCAGTTGTGATCGTGCTTTTTTTTTCTTTTTTTTTTTTCCCTAGTACTGGAAGATAACTAGGTTATTGTAGAGCAGAATCAATTAAATAACACTGTTCTCTGTTTATAATTATTTTAAATGATATGCTGTCCCCAAATCAGCTTGGCTTTAAAATTACCTGAAGATTGTTTTCTGGATTTAAATACAATCTAGTTTTAAAGTGGACTGACTGATACGGGTGGAGGGGTGGTCCTGGAAGACTACTGGTTTTCACAATAAAGTTTGACCTTTTTAATAAGCAGTTTTGCAAATGATTTGAGGATCTGATTCAAACAAGGTGTTCGTGGCCTCTTACATCATCGCCAGTAATAACTTTAATCACCGTGTAGCCAATCCTTTTTGTCGATGAACGAGATCGAGTCAGTTGAGTTGTGTTGCTCTGCAGGAGTCAGGACTGGTTTTGTGAGTGAAGTCGGCACCGGGCGCCGATTGCGTCCTGTGGGAAGCTGCGTCCTCCCCTCCGCAGCGTCACTTCGGGCCCTGGCACTGCCTTAGCACGGGGAGGGCTGGGGCTGTGCTTGCCCCTTTCCCACCGCCTCACCGGGTGGCTTTGTTCTTCCTCCCGGCTCCAAAGCAGTCGTACAGAGTAGGGAGAGCGTGGCGATGGTGGGGGTGTGTGTGAAGGGTCCTTTTGTTCTTGCTAGGAGGGGCCCTTTTGAAAGGGACATCCTTGGGACTTTGGGTCTGGTCTGGAGCGGGAGGGGGACAAGGGGGTGGGGAGGCGGGGAAAGGATTTTTCTCATGCCCCAGGATGGTCTGTACATTGCATTTGTGGGTTGAGATTGTTTTGGACTGTACGCTGGAAATGTACTTTGTAAAACAGTCAAAAACCAGGTGAAGCAGAGCCGGCTCTGGTAAGAGGCAAAGAGGGGACACGGGAGGGTGTTCCCACTCCCTGCAGTCTGTTGTGGGTGCAGTCAGGAGCTGGTACGTGTGGGTTTGGCATTGGGTTTTGTGGTTTTTTTTCTAAACCAATACGTCAAGGCCACGCTCCATCAGTATGCAGCTGCCTAGCTGCTGGCGAGCCTGGTACCGGAGCAGTAAGGCACGGCATCCCTCTGCAGCGGGAGACCCCGCTTTTGGGGAACACGTGCTGTCGTGTGGCTCCACGTCTGTCTCCCGCCCGGCGTTAGCCTTTGATCCGAGAGCAGGAATTCCCTCCATGGGTGCCCATGTGTTAGGACAGCTGTTGCCGACTCATTGGGTGCGTGGGGACGGGGCGAGTATGGGGAAAATGTTAATGAATGTGTGCGTTGATCTTTCAACGAATGCCAGCTTTTAAAACTCTCCCCCTCTTTTCCAGTGCGTCCTAGCGAGCAGACTGTCTCGCTAGGCAGTTTGATTTTTTTTTTGTATAAATGTATTTATATCTGTTTTGCGTGATGCTTTAAGATGGTGTTTAAAAGAAGTAACCCTTCCACAGCATGTCCTCCTCGCATTCTCCCACCAGAGAAGAGACCCCCCGAGCCCCCCGGACCGCCGCCACAACCGCCTCTGTCCGAAGGCGATCTCGCAAGCGCAGCGCA
>NW_009624376.1:1029-1245 GCF_000690535.1 Cariama cristata | reverse complement strand
GGGGGACAGAAGAGCCCCATCTTCCAAGAGAGGTTAAAGCCAGACCCACACCCCCACAAAGGAGCTGCAAGGGCGAGCGCCGGGGCCCTGCGGATGCAAAACCTGCTTGTAAAAATATTCCTTTTGCAGGGGGGAAACAAATTCCCCCACCCTGGTCCATTGCCCCCCGCAGAAGGGCTGCGCGAGTGGCAGGGGGGGGGGGAGACACACAGCCGC
>NW_009624376.1:0-562 GCF_000690535.1 Cariama cristata | reverse complement strand
ACCTGCACCCGGCGGGTACCACCACCTACCCCCTCCTGGGCTCTTGGGAAAGTAGCTCTTTGTAGCCCTCGTTTTCTTGGGAGCTGGGAAATGCTGTCGAAGCAGTGAGAGTTATTATTACTAATATAACTTTCTCTGTCTATAAAGTACAATAGAATATAACAATTATATTTATAACCTTTTTTTTTTCCAAAATAGTAAATAGATGCTATAAAAACCTGTAACTAATTGTGCTATAAACTGCAGGCTACAGGGTTATAACAATGTATTGGCTTAGTCGTTGATATGTGTGTGTCGGAGCACTTTATAAATGCTTTATTATTAGCATTTACCAAGGAGTTTCCTTCTCAGACAATTTGGAGGGATAAAGCTAGCCAGAGATCGATAACGTGGACTTACATGTGTTAATAAATCCTGGTGAGATGAGGTCGGGGCGGGGGGACACCCCGATGGCAAGCCCGGCGGGTTTGCGGTGAGGACGAGGGATGGTGATGAGTGCCACTGCCCTTCCCCGGCCGGGGCTCTCGCAGCCGCCTGAGATGGACCCATGTCCCCCCCCCTC
>NW_009624375.1:3710-15226 GCF_000690535.1 Cariama cristata | reverse complement strand
CCGGCCCAGCCTTAAACGGTGACACCGTGTTTCCTGGGTATGACAAAGATAAAAATGGCACAGTATTGTGATGTAGTATGATCAGGATTTATGAGAATACTTCACCCCGTATGACAAATATGAGTGGTGTAGAGAGAAGATTAGGGAAGATGACAAAGTAGAAACGATAGCAGTGTAGGTTATGGTGGTGGGCTTGGGAGAGCAGCGAAGTGTGCTTGATTCCCACTGATGTGTACAGGATTATCTCTGCTTATAGCCAGGGTGAATCATCCTGGAAAGTTTGACTCCATGTATTGTGGAAAGCTAGGCAAAACCAAAGTGGACGAGAGTCTGGAAGAACGGTCATTCATGAGGGCAGTCAATCCAGGTTTAAGGCTCTTCACACCAGAAACACATCGGCCTGGTCATACAAGGAGCCAGTCCAGAGGTGGCTCCTTCTGGTTCAAATTTAAGAAAAAATCATTGCTGAACTTGTTTGTCCCAGAAAGATGGATCAAACATCACCTGTCCATGCCCCTATAGATTTATGCCAGATCAAATCTCTCTGCTGAAGTGTGCTAGCATTAAAGCATGAAGTCAGCGAAACTCAAAATGACCCAGCTAATCAGACAGAAATGTCCTTGCCTGCTCCAGATAAGTTTACTGTCAGCAATTCAGAACTGTGTGGATCCAGTATTAGTGTTCACAGAGACACAGCCTGTGTGAAAGGAAATCTTCTATAAAGAAATAAATACCTTATTTGTGTTTTGTTGGTCTGCTTCCTCTAAATACTGTAAAATGGAAACTGCAAGAAAATGCAACTGGAGGAAAACCGACACCTTTACATACATGGTTTGGCAAACCAGAAAGTACGAGATAGTATTTAATGTACTTTTTTTCCGGAAGGTTTAAGGCTCCTGGTGAAAGAAATTTACCCCAGTGTTGCAGATGCAGTGACCGAGACATGGAAAGGGTAGTTGGCTTCTCCAGCTTGGGGCACAGTTTGGCTCAGTACCCAGAGTGATGCTCAGCACCAGAACACCCTACCATTCGGGGAGGACCATGTTGCTAGCAATGAAGAAAGAGAATGTGGCTCTGAAAAAGATGACTAAAAATCCTTTTGACTGAATGTCACACAAACCAGAGGACTCAGACTGTGTCTAAAAAGCTAGCCAAGATTGATGGGTTGAACTTCTCCAGACAACGTCATTAATACTGATTTGATCTTATTAAAGGCCGCAATAGGGAACTACAAAACATTGCCAAGCTGTTTCATCATCTATCTGCTAAGTTAGAAGGGGAAAAAAATTTCCAAAGGAGCATCCTGCCTAAGCCTGCTCTACAATTTTATACCTCCCTGTAGTATATTCACTAAAGAGTCCATTAGGTTGGGTTCTTGGGTCTCTGTTTTTCACATTTGCTAGCAGGAACCAGGAAACCTTCTCTGTATTTTGTTTAGTGAATGCCATTGAACGGTATTAGAGATAGTGGGGAAAAAAAAAAAGAGTCCCTTGACACATGTGTAAGAAGAGAGCCTTTGGATACTGTCTGTAGGGGGTGGCTGTACTTACCAGCAGCTTTCTCTGGGTAAGCATGTTCATGGAACTGTGACTGCCTGAGACCCCAGGGCACTCTGATCTGTGTATGTGAATGCAAGCGGGTAGCAAAATTCCAGCAGCGAGCAAATGTAAGATCAATATGCCAGACCAAGGCGCTTTTCAGGAGAGACTGGGAAAAGATTCAGGTCATTTGAACATACATTCTGTCCTCACACTTGGCCTTTTAGGTGCCCTGAAGTCAATAGACAAGATTCACATGACAAGTGGACAGGTATAAAATTAAAGTTAGTGCCCAAGAAATGGACCTCATGAAGTAACCTGAGAGAAACCCAGGGACGGTGTTGGCTTTTTAAGCTTTGTAGTTTATTGGTGTTATTTGTGTTTTGGCCTGCTGTGGACACGCAGAGTCCTGGGGCAAAGACTGAACAAGCACAGCAGGGTGTGGTTGTAGGACTAATAAAGTAGGTTAGTCCATGTAGGTTTTGGGGGCAAGGAAAAGGGATGTCTGCTGCATTTTAATGTTAACAAGCCAGGATATGTGAAGTATCATGTGGCTTATGGAGCTCAGGGTGATCCCTCCAACATATATCGTTTCAACTAATTCAAAATCATCTGCATCTTCAGGGAAAGGAGGAAAAAGCCTGAGGAAAAAAAAAGAGTTTCTGTGGTTGGTTGTGGTGGACGAAGCAGCTTCCTAATTTCTTTCTGTTTGAAGTAGGTGTCAGCAGCCTGTGCATGTCTGCAAGTCAATGCTTTTGTCTGCGTCCACAGGAGAAATGGGCCAGGTCATCCAAGGCCAAGGAATATCTTGGGAGACATTCAGCTGCTCAGCAACCCACAAAAGTAGGTGGG
This sequence comes from Cariama cristata, assembly GCF_000690535.1. Lineage (NCBI taxonomy): Eukaryota > Metazoa > Chordata > Aves > Cariamiformes > Cariamidae > Cariama > Cariama cristata. The sequence continues at coordinate 12,836 of NW_009624375.1, read as the reverse complement.
CAGTGTTTTTTATGTATCTAAGGAACAGGATCTTCTGGCCAGAAATAAAAGGTCCCAAAGTCAGGCTCAAGGCCTCCGCACAGGGAGTGGAGTTTGTACATGGTGAGCATTGCATTATTTTGACATCTCCTTGACCTGTCGCACAATATTGCTACCAGCCATCAGGCTTAGGTGGACTGAGCGTCACCTGTGCAGAAATGTGCAGTTAAGGTAAGACCATGTTGCCATCTCTATGCTGAAATGCAAAGAGCTACTCAGCACTCATCAGCCAGCTTCCAGTAACCAATATCTGTTTTCTTCTTGTCGTCTTGTGTCTTTTATTTGTCCAGAGAAACAGGGCTTTGCATTGCCTGTTTATTTACCAACAGCAGCAGTGCTGGGGCAAAGGGAGCAGATCAGCTTCCTGCGTCCAAGAGTTTGGGCAAAGATCTGGAGTGTGAAACCTCTTCTTGTGATTACTGCAAGTCCTAAGCAGTGTTTCTAACAGTACTTTTCACACTTTCCCACCGTAAGATTCCCCACATGCTCAGAGGATTCCCCAGGGACCAGTGGTTTGACTAATAAGATATAAACTATTTCTGAATAAGGCAGATTCCCTGTCAATCCCCCAGAATACTCATAATACCAAATGAACCCTGGGAAGCTGAGTAATACCATAATCTTTTTTCACCTTTGGTCCTCAGAGTGCATTGCAACTGTTAATTAAGACCATCAGCGTCCCAGTAATTAAGCATTAACTGGGGAAACTGAGGCAAGACAGAACAACTTGCAGTAATTCCTCATGAGATTAATGAGCCGCTCTTTCAAAGCAATCCATTTTCTCAGAGAGAAGGCATCAGCCCGGGGTGGGTTAATGAAATACAGTGTGGTCTGGTGATGTACTTCACCATTTTTGCATGTTGTAGTGGGGCAATAGAGGGTTTACATTTTGTTCCAAGAAAGCCCAAGTTATCTAGGCAGGCTATACAGGTGGCACCTGACCCTGCGATGGTTATTGTGGGAATGGCTCTAGTTGTACATTTGTGTTGCTGAAATGAAGTATTTACTGAATTGCCATTGCCTGAAATCTTTACTATGTTGACATTGTAAATACCAACACGAGGACATGATGACCACTGCAACGAACGAGTTTGCTTCTATGCTATACTATGCTATTCTGCCCTACCTTACACCATCCTATTCCTATACTTCTTATGCTTCTGAAAGCATTCAGCTCCTACATATGCGTCAAGTAACAGGAATGACAGAAAACAGGAATGGACTCTCAAGAAGCCACCTAGTACATATTCCTCTGCAAGAGGAAAAAAGAAAGCTCCTTCCTCCAGGTATAGGGGGGAAAGAAGGTTATTTACTTCTGTAATATACAGGTCTTCCATGCATCAAAGCAGGTAAATCTGTAAGTCCCCTCTGGGAACACCAGCAACCCTCTGGTTTTCTTACCTCTGAAGTGCTGTGGGGCAGCCTATCGTGCATCCACTCGTACTGTCAGCAGTTCCTGCTGCAGAATAATCTATATGGCAAATGCAACCATCTGGGTGAACGCCAGTAAACAAAGAAAAATCTAATAGGCTGTAGTTTCTCTCTCCTTACTATTGATTTGTCCTAACTACAGCCAAGTAAAAAGGAAAAAAAAAGGTTCTTGGATGGTTCAGCTGTGCAGTTTTAACCTTGCTGGTGTAAATCCCCTAAGGAGACAGGCAGGATGGGTGTGACCTGTGGGAAACCCTGTAATTACAGCTGCATTAGGGTTTTGCTGTGGCAAAGGGCAAATAAGGCCTAGCGAAGTTTCTTAGCTCTTCATGTATCAACTGAAACAGAAGATGGACATTTGTCGCAGTGGAGGAGGATCAACCCAACAAGCTTCTATTATTCATTATTCAACTCCTAGAGAACACAACGGAAACCTTCTGATTAATGACTGGGAGAGGTGAAGATAAGTTGTTCACTTTTGTGCTATTATTATCATAGAATCATAGAATCATTATGGTTGGAAGAGCCTCCAAGATCATCAAGTCTAACCGCATACCCGATGCCACTGTGCCCGCTAAACCCACTAAACCATGTCTTGAAGTGCCACATCTAAATGTTTTTTGAACACTTCCAGGGATGGTGACTCCACCACCTCCCTGGGGAGCCCGTTCCAATGCCTAACGACTCTTACAGTGAAGAAGTTCTTCTTAATATCCAGCCTGAACCTCCCCTGGCATAACTTGAGACCATTATCTGAAATAAAAACCTTAAACACCCACTTGATGGATTCCCATGACCAGAATGGAATCTCAGCTTCAGTTTTGAAAAAATACAGCTTTTCTTTGTCATAGTGCTGATACACGTCTCATACTAAGGTGAAAAAGGCAGCTGGCAAATGACACAGTGATTAAAAAAGCCAAACCTCATGATTTATGAAATGTATAATGGTTTACTGGAGACTGGCTTGTAGTTTTAGAGTACTAAATACAGCCAATAGCATGGACCAGTCCTTCAGGGATAATATCTAATACAGCATAAAGCTTAAAACTCAATTGCCTTCCAAAAGAGCAGTAGTTTAATCACTTTCAGGGATATAGAGCCCAAATTTCTGTTGTTGTAACTCTGGAGCTGTATCAGTAGAGAATTTGGCATCCATTGGGTTAAAGTGAAGCAATATTGCCAGCTTTCATGATTTAATCTTGAGTTTTTAATATCCTCATCATTTTTTATGAACCTGAGCTCCTGGAATTAGATGTCTGTGGGTGTCTCATATTCTTCTTTAAAAAAAAAAAAGTAAAAGTAAATTTTCTAATAGTAGTAATAATAATAATCATGCAAACATTTTCATTAAGCATGAAAACAGTGATTTAGATGCAGCTAGGAAACAAAGAAGCTCAAACTCCTCCTCTAGTTCTCAGTGTTTTTCAAAACATGGAGGTCTGTTCCCTGACTGCGGAGGTCCTGCAATGAGCAACACGAAGGGAAAGCAGGGAATACAAGCAAGAAGCAGATTAAACGCCTCCCAGAGAAGCAAGTGCCTGCTGACCAGTTCGGGTTAGGTGTTCATCGCCTTGATGGTGCCTGGCAGCAGCAGACAGCGAGGCAGTCCCTAGCAGTCCTCCTGGGAGCTCTGCCAGAGGCAGGGTGCTTCTCCCTGCGGAGGGACAAGGACTTCAGTGCCCTGAACCATGGGGCCCCGCTGATACTGCCAGTAACGGGTGCCGCAGGAAATAGCTGCATCCTCTATTAGCCCCCCACCCCTCGGCAAGGATGGCGCGCTTCTCGGCCAGGGAGACCTGCAGACCCGTTAGGGGAGCTTTGTGCCATCATTCAGGGCAGGCTGACTCTGGCCCTGCTGCTTCTCTCTCAGATCATCACAGAGAGCCAAAAGGCATATGCACAAACGCTGAAGTTCAGTATGTTGTGACTCAGCCCTGGGACTGTTGGAAGGGCATCTACCTCCTTAGCTTCAGTGAGGACTTCTGGTATCTCCTGTGCTCTTGAGGAGCCATCCTTTTTCCTTCATGATGATTTTTAGCTGTACACTAGCCTTTCACTGAGAAGGACTTTGGTATCTTGATGGCTGTGTGGTTTCTGTAAGAGAGTTACCCCGAGAGCTTTTGTGTTTTCAAAGCACTGTACAAACATCAGATAGCTAATCCTCCCTGACTCCAGGATTGCTGAGGTTGGAGGTTTCTGGTGGGGAAGGGGGAAGGCTCCTGGGCTTGATCTTCTCAAAATGTGTGTTTGGGCTTCAAAAACTAGTTTTGACACTGGGGGCTTTTTTCCTTGTCATTTTAACTCGGGGGATTTTCTTTTCTTAAAAACAAGCAAACAAACAAACAGGTTAAGCGAGAGAAAAAATTGTAAGACAAAGAAAAAAACCAGTTACAGCTGTGTTTTAAAAGTGGAAGTGTGTGTTCCCTGTGAAGACAGAACTCTCCTGAAACAGAAGAGGCATAATGGGGACTCAGTGTCTGCTTCTCTGTGTCTGGCACTGAAGACAGCCACTTCGGGACAGAGAACAGCTAAGAACGCACTATGTATGTATATATCTATATATCTACCTATCTATCTGTTACCTATCTTTTGATCTACCCACCTAGCCATTCCTCTTTTTTATAACCTACTCACTCTGCTGGTACAAATATCCTAAATGCCTTAATTCTCTGCATTTTAGGATCAGAGATGCCATGTGTTTAGTGAAAACCTAAGAAAAATAAATGATGCCATCTGTCAAGCCTGTGTGTAACTGGGTGTGGCGGTGTGTTCTGTGTGGTGCGTCGTCTCGTGTTTTGCTGTGGGGAAAAAAAGAACTGGGTGCAGAGCGTGTGGGGGAGTTAGGGTTGCCCAGGAGTCTCTCACAGCCCTGCAACCCTGACTGCAGATCACACCCGTGTAGCGTCAACAGGGTGGGAGGGAATTCCCTTCACTTGTGAGTGAATCAGCTGGGTGGGAGAGGTAGCATGAACATTCCCAGATTAGGCTCTTGCTCTAGACATCTCCCACACAATAATGTTCTGGGTTTTTTTTGTTCTAGCCCAGAAACAGCTGCAATACTTACCTAGACAACATTGTCATGGGTCAGGGTTTGATGTTCACCTGGGAAAAAACTGCCGTCTGAGCAGGAGCCAAGAGTAGCGTCCTCAGTGTATAATGTTCCTGCATTGGAATAAAAATGGCTGGCAACTGCTTGTATATTTTTAAGGTTTCCAAAAATAGATCTAAGTCTCAGGCAAAATGAATGGAGCCAAGACTTAGATGGAAAGAACTGGTAAAGAGTCATTTGTCTGAAACGGTTAGTGCTGAGATCATCTTCCACATTATACGCCACTACCTGGAAACACGGGCCAGTTTTCCCTCTTTCTGGCTGTCTGAGCCCTGTGTTCCAGTGCATTGATTCACTTGACCAAGTTTCAGTACAGTGGGGAGAATTGCATTAATGTTAGTGGCGAGACTGAGAGCTCCCTCCCTGCTCTGCTTCTGCTCGGTAGGAGCTGGAATGCCTGGAGCACCGTCAGTCCTGGAGCCCTGGAGCAGCAGAGGGAAGTTAGATTATAAGCAGCTGCTCTGTGTGTGAGGGAGAGAAGGTTTTCCAATCATAACGGCAGGCGAGAGAGGTGGTCAGGGAGAGATAAGTGGGAGTAGGGGCTAATGGGAGGGTAAAACCTCTGGGGAAGCGCACACATGTTCCAGGAGGAATTTGATGTCAATCAGTGAAGCCTGAGTCCACGAGTGAGCTTATAGCATTTTAGAGACAGGGGAAGGAGAATTTAGGAGCCAGCTTCAGGACCGCAGTTTAGTGCCCACTGCACCTGTGGGCTAGCCTGGCTCCCAGGGATGGCTCGGCTGGCCTGAGGCTGAAGGTGCTGTTCTGGCTGCATTTGAGACTTGTCTGTCTTGGAGGGCACTGTCCCCACAGAGGTGCCAGTAAATCTGCGTGTCTCCTTGCTCCCTAACAGTTCTGCCACCTTGATCCAGCTTAAAATCCATCCTGCTAAAAATGTTTGAACAGGTTCAATAGACACAGAAGCAAGCCTGGATTATTTTGACAGGTAAGCATGCCTACGTTAACAAGTAGTGTGGTGTAATAGGAGCGGATCTGGAAAACAAAAGAGCTGCTGCTGAATATTTAACATTCACACTAAATGTGTTTCAGGGGGGGGAGCTTATACTGGACTTACTCTGTTCTGGTCCAGTTAACTGAATGCCTGCCAACAGCTGGAGCACAATAGATGCACCTCTGGAAGCAAACCTTCTGGCTTATTTTCATCCAAAAATAATTCATTTCACCAGGTGTGAGACTGCACCATGCTGGGAAACCAAATGCAGTGAAAAGGAAATTAACCTACTCAAATTCAAAACCAAACTCCTGATCTGAATTAAAAAGCTAATGTAGATGCAGCTTACTTACACAGTTTGGTGGCTGAGGAGCTGGTAATCTCCAGGAGAGCTAGAGGTGGTGATGATGGGGGTGTGTGAAAACTTCTTAATCCAGCCCAGTTACAGCCTGAACACCACACTGGTCTGCAGCTGAATGCACTACAGCCCAAACCACCAACCACATCAGAGGCAGGGCTGCCTGAGGGTTAGCACACAGCCTATTCACTGGCTACTGCTTCCAGACAGGTAACTCCTACTTACCATAGAGGATTCTTGGAGGGAGAATTCGGTGCCCTCTCCCACAGTGGCCCCGGTATGCTGTTGATGAATGCAAAGCGGGGACAGACTTAGGCTGCGAATATTGAAGTGATGGGACATTTGCTTGGGCCTCCCTGTGCATGCGAGAAGGTAGTAAGTAGCATTCTGCAGACATGAAACGGGGTCACGAGCAGATTGTGCACGCAAGAGCCTATGCATTGCTGCCCTAGAGCACTAAATGCTCTGGACCTAAAGAAAAAAAGAGGGCAGGGACAACTGTCCGGGAGTCGAAGGGCTGTTTTTTACTGAGTTTAACATAGATCCAGACTTCATCAAACTGCAGCTTTGTGCTAAAAGCTGGTGATGGTACGGGAGCAGCTTATTTAACAGTCTGTAGAAATTGTTGCTCTGGCTGCAGCAAGCTCCTCCTCTGCCACTCGCTCGCTGGTTCTCTTACCCACGCATGGACACTCAGGCAGCGCAGGGACTGTATCCTGCTGCCCTTGGGAGTGATGCCAGGATCCGTTACTCTCTCTGATTTAGTTTTGAATCGTGCCAGTAAGCAAGGAACCTTTTAGGCCAACAGGCTGCACCATCGACTTTCTGGGATGACCAAGATGCACAAGTAGATGTGCTGTAATACCGAGTTGTTCAAATCCTATTGTACAGCGATACAGGTGTATTTCTAGCAGTGCAGACTGAATGAGTCAGATGCATGACTCTGACTTTCCAGCTGCTCTCGACACCTATGCAACATGAGCACAGAGACACTTTCCAAGTAAAGGGGCATATTTTAGACCGTTACTGTGCTTGATGATACAAGGTACTGAGATGCGGAGAGTGAGACTCCATAGTCATCTGCATCTGTTGTGCAAATTTGCGGTTGGTGGGATTTGGATCAGACTCTTCTGCAATTTTTCCATTTTATGTATCACAGAACCTGGACAAGAAAACCAGCTGTTGTTCTTGTCCTGCCATCTGCCTCTCTGGTTCTTGCTGTTTGCAGTACTCTGAAGTACTTGAGCTATAAAACCTCAAAAGACTTTAAAAATGAACTCTTTCCACTGACAGCTTCAAAAAATATCCATGAAACAATCCTTTTGAATTAAGAATTTAGATAATATGTAGAAACATTTATTTATAAATAATTAACATAAAGTATAGAATTTGCACTGTTGCCTGAAACATTAAGATGACAACTTTGTCAGCCCCCTCTAAGTTCGCCAGTATTATTATATTACTTGTATAGCTGGGATAATCAAAAAGAATATAAAATCATCCAGTCACCACCCACTGGCACAGTTCATAGGACCAAGGATAGCTATCTTCTAGTCTCTGTCCCTAATCTACAGGACAGTACTTTAACAGCCTAATTTTTCTGAGGCTAGGGGTTGTGGATTTTTAGTGCCTCAGCTACTTTTACTTTGCTCATGGGGAGGCAAATTGATCAGGCATTGTTTGTAAGAAAAAGAAAGCTGTGATGTTTGAATAGTGAAGGCAGGTCCTGTGCTGATGGCAGTCTCAGGACTTCCAAAGAAATGAGGTTTGTTACTGCTGTCCCTTTAGAGCTCTCATGTTCCTGTTCACGGCTTTCTACCCCCATAAAACGGGCTCTTCACTCCCTCTTCCTCCCATTCTTTCCTTCTTTGTTTTCTACAGCAACACAGAATGACTTACTGCTCAGAGATTCTCCTTGGAATGTTTTTTGAAGATATTTTAATGGGTGCTGGTTAATGAGGTTTAAGAGAACAGCAGAATCCAGAAGTTTATTTGATTGGAAAAAAATAGAGGGATAGGAATGAATAGCTTATATTGGCTCTTCGTTCATAACATATTTTTGGAGTAGACATCAACCCCGAGGCAGAGTCCATTTTGCTGCCATGTCAGCACAGCTGCTTTGCTACCTAGTTGATTGGTAACAGTCTCCTTGCTTCAAAGTCGATTGCAAGTAACTTTTAATAACCACTCTGTAGCCCAAACAGTGACGGTGAAAGTCTGAACCATGCTGAGTCAATAGATCTTTCCTTCCTTGCACCAAATATGGCACGTAGAGGACTGGGCACTTGAATTCAATTAGAACCTTTTCAACTCCTCCAGGAGCTGTTTGAGGGGTGATTCACTGGTTGCTGTGTAACAGGTCCCTGGCTGGTGTTAAAGGTACATTCCATCTGAGACGGAAGAGACCAGCAGGATTTACCCCTGCCTCCTTCCTCTGAGGAGAAGGGGGCAGTGAGGGTCCCCAAAGCTCACGTTGCTCCAATTCTGCATAGATTTCAGAGCATTTCTACATTAGAAAACTATTATATTAAAATGTTATAATGTTACGTTATCTGTTATTTGGGCTGTAAATACTTGGGAGTGAGGTCCCAGAATATCCATTAGATTTCCCTTGGTTCCCCACATTGCTGCAAGCAGTACAAGGTGCAGAAAGCAAGCAACACGTGAGGATTTGCTCCCATATAGTACGTGGAAAGAACAATGGAAGATCAGACAGTTCTAGCGGATGGGTGGTTCTTACATTTTTTTCATATGGTCATTGCACACATTGCACACCCATTGTCTGGTTTGAAAGGCTCCTCTTTAGTCTGCTCTTGCACAAACACAGCACATCCCCAGACGCACAGGGTGAGGTGAGTGGTGTGGGCCACACAGTGAGTCACTGTCCCTTGTCCTGCCTTCTCCCTTGTTCCTTGCAGGGGCCTCACTGGCAGTTGGGGACTCACATTCTGGAGGGAACTAGGAACTAGGGCTTTACAGAGCATCTGGCAGACTCAAATCCCTGGGATTTCCAGGCAGTTCCAGCTATTTCTGCCCTGGGGAATGGACAAGCCAGGAGCTGGGACCGTACACTGTCATAAGCTCCATTCCTTGAGGTGGAAAGAGAGTCACATAAATGGGGTCACACATCCAATGGCCCCACCAGCTTCTGCTCTGTCCGAGCAGCTGAATGGGAATGGAATTATTCTCAGCCTTTTAAAATCCTGCCTCCCTAGATGTGGTACGCTCCTCTTTCCC
>NW_009624375.1:0-3671 GCF_000690535.1 Cariama cristata | reverse complement strand
CCTGATGCTCAAGGCAAAAAGGTGTTGAAGAGGCAAGGGTGTTTAGAAAGAGTGATCGTGTGTGTTTGGGAGAGAAGACGCTTTTTACCTCTAAACACAATCAAACACTAAAATGATCCAAGATCATCACTGAAGGCATGTCACTGTGAACCTGTAGGCATTAATGTCTGGCAGAAGGAAACTGTAAGAGCAGGAGAAAGAAGCTTCCCTGCTATTCAAAGAATAGCTCACAACCAGACTGGTTAATTTTAAATAGAGGACAAGCCAGGACTACTGTGTGGTGAAGGCGTAGTTCTCATACTACATTAACAATTCCATTTTGTGCCTCCCTTTGCCTATGTGATTCAAACTAAATTTCTTTCAGCCCCCTGAAATACACCTGCTAGTATGGAACACCTTTGCTTTGGGTTTTTTGTTTGTTTGTTTTAATTATATTGCGGCCAGCTGGATGGAATAAGGCCTCCATCTTCTGTCGAAGCTATGCAAAGGGCAGTTCAAGTTACGCAGCATTAGTCCAAAAAAAACTATATGCTGATAAAACGGCCCTTGTTTAAGTGCTCGTGCTAAATAATTCTGGTATTTCAGACCAAATAATTTACGTGCTTTTTCTGCTTAAAAGAAGGTACTACTAAAGGTTTGATGTAAATGAAACCAAGACAATAAATCTCCAGTGAAATACCAGACCTCCTCCCAGGAGAATGCTTAATGTCATCCTGGTCTAATCCAATTCTAAAATACTTCAATATTATTTGGCCTCTGAGCAGCCTGGAAGCAACAGCATTTTTGAGGCCCTGGGTAATGTTACTCATGTCTACAGCCTCCTGCAGGGAGGGTCTTTAGCCAGCTGACACTTTTACCCCTTGGAATCTCATCCCGCAGTCGGGGAGGAGAGATAACCCCTGCCTGTGGCTCTCAAGGAATCCACTGATGTGCTTGTTCTCACACACGGCCCGGCAGGGAGGGCTCAGCAAACCGGCTGCTTGGTACCACCATCCCTCCTCAGCGGCTGGCAAAGGAGCGGTCCGTGGGGGAGGCGAGATCTTGGTGCATAATTCCTCCTGACACTGCAGCTGGAGCACCATGCGGTTCAGATGTTTCAGACGTCTTGTCCTCCCCCTCCACAGGGAAGGGGAAGAGAAAAGGAAGAAGCAGGAGAGGAAGTAAAGTGTAGAGACTGTCACAGGGAACCTTTGTCCTTCAAAGTGGCATGAATGGTATTTTGTTTGGCTATTGCTACGAGTAATAGAGAAGAAGGACACAAGAAGTGGGCTGGGGTGAGAAAGAAGTGTCTGTCATGCTGTAGAGTTCACTTTGCTTTGCCTCGCCCCTTCAGACTGTTTGCAGACCGTTCGACATACGGTTTATGACTTTCTGTGCATATGGCCAATGCCTGGCACGCTATGAGCGGGAATCCTGTTGCTTTGGATCGGATCGTTTCACTGGCATGGGGCTTCCTTTGCATCGTGGCTCTTGTTATTAGCACTACGAAGAAAACATTAGGTCCCTGGATGCCAAACTACGGCTCCTTAAATTTGGCAAGGAAATAGCTAGACTTTTATCATCTGAAGTTCTGTCATCTTTGTGAAAAAGAATGGTTAAATCCTCCCAAACAGTTACCTCAGTCTTACGAAGGAATGTTGGAATAGAAGTCCCAGTAGAAGCAGAATCGGGCTCTCCCCATCATATATGATGTTGTTATCATGGTAATGAAGAAGTCTCCGCAGAGCCGCTTGAATTCAGTGAGAAAGCTCATACCTAACATTCCTGGATCCAAACCTGGCAAAAATCACGAGCAAGTGCCTTTATTATTCTGGATCTCTTCTGTCAGTATCAATTTCTGTAGGAAACAAGGGGAACTCTTTCATGGAGCGGTCTTGTTTGACCTAGTCTAAGAAAGTCTCAGTGTAAAAATGAGTCAGAAAAGGAAGAAAACTTTGTAAAATAGGCTCTTGGGGACCCTGTGACTTCTTGTGCAGAAAAGTTACACCAATTTACAGGAATCCAGTTGTATCGATGTTTTTTCCTATGAAGACACAGCACAGAGTTTCTAGTTTACATGAAACCTGCATAGTCAGATGAAGCAAACAAAGCTTATTGACCCCATTTCCATCTCCTGCCAGGTGGGCACAGGAATAGTTTTATTACTCCCCATAGTATTAGTCCTAGTTTACTTGGGGGTGAGGCAAGGCCTTGTCTTTTACAAACTTAATTTTTCTTTTTTATAGGGTGAGAACTAATCTGGATTTTCTCTTTCTCACATAAAGCTGCATGGTGAGGAAACATCACATTGAAAAGCAAATCAACACTTTTTATAAGCCTCTAGTTTAAAAATTATTTGTGTTATATTACATATACGTTTACAACAATACGATTCCTTGGGGAGGAAAAGAGAAACTCCTTTCTGCAGACCCTGAGGATTTAATTATGGGTTTTTACAAGGCACTTTGAGATCTTTTGAATGAACTGCAATTTTTAAAGACATACAAAGTGTTGTTATGACTCTGATGTTAATTCCCAACATACCTCAGTTTAATATTAATCCCAGCAGAATCCTGTAATCAAATTAAAGAAAACAGTTTACTCAGCAGGAGTCTCTGCTGAACTGCCTAGTACAGCTTGGCTTGCTCTCTTCCTATTCTATATCTGAATTTATGTGTTCTCATATTAACACAATCTTCATTTATTCAACACGCTGGGAAAATTTAGGTATGAAGTACAGCTAGTCCGCATGGTCTTTCCATCAACCGAGATGGCTTAAAGTTTGAAAATGTTTAGGAGATTTGACAAGAAGACACAAAGTCAAGAAAAACAGGAAGATGGGTTGCTACTTTTCTTAAAAAATAAGATGTTAAATTTATTGAGAACATTTCATTTCCTTCTTTTAGACACAAGTCATTAACTTTAAAAAGAATGACTTTTTTTTTTTCTCGGGGAGAGAACAGGACTTGGATCGCTGTTTGACAGTTACGTTCAAAGTCCCAAACGAGATGAGATGGCTTCTTTAAATCCCCCTGAAAATGCTGGACCTTGATTCCCTCCTTTAGTGGTTCCAAAACACAGATGGCACAGGAAGCTTTGGTGAGGAGTCTGCCGCTGGTCCTCGAACTATTTTCATCCATGAATTCCATTGCCCGTTTTTACCATGTGATTATGGCGGTGGCCTCCGAGAAGGCTTGAAGACTAGAGGTGGTTTGCCTGCCAAGGTTCAGGGAGCCACAGCCCCTTGTGCTTTTGAAGCACCTGGGGCCCGTCGAGTGCTTTTGAAACAGCTACGAAAACCTCGTACACGAGAGCAGGCCTGCTGACCGCGCCGCGCCAAGGGTGGAGGAGGCTGTTGGCCGAGCACCAGCCCAGAGCTGCACCCCAAGCACGCGTGACTCTGAACGGGGCACTAAAGGAGCTAGCGCAAGTCAGCGCTGTCGTCTTACTTTGAACAGTGCAATCGCCCACAAAATAGCATTATTTTTTGAAATGACGTTTTTAGCAAGGACCAGGAGTCCCAGTGACACCTGATACACAAAGAAACTTCAGCGTTCGGGGCTCTGTCGGCACCTAGTTTTGGGGGCGCTGGAAGCCCCCCCGGCTTTCGCCCTGGTGGGACTTTCGCCCTGGGAAGGCCGCTCCCTTCTCAGACCTCGCAGAGGACAGCTCCGACGGCGGGGGCCACGAAC
>NW_009624374.1:0-2889 GCF_000690535.1 Cariama cristata | reverse complement strand
GGCGGCAGGTGTTGGGCCACCGCGGTAACAGCCGCTCACCCGCCCGGTGGTCATCTCCTCCAGCCCGAGGGCGATCCCCGTCCCACCCGTGGGACACCGCTCCCAAACGGCCTCCTGGGCCTGGGGCCGGGGCCGGGGCCTGGCAGCCCCCACCGCAGGCTTGCTTCCCTGGGCGACCTGCTTCTCTCCCACCAGCCATGCAATGGTTGTGCCCTGCTCCAGCCCAGGATGCTCCGAGTCTTCTCCCACCCCAGAAAAACTCAACTCTCCATCCCTGGTAATCTTCCCTCACGCCTTGTGTTTGTCAATAACCTACTGCAGTAACATCCCCAAATCTTAAGAGGTGTTTCCACCACAACCCTGTTAAAAGTCTCATCGCTCGCTCTCTGATGTGTTACAGCCAGCTAAAACCCCATGAATTACAAACAGTGTTGTCACACTTTCACTCATTTGGCTGAAAACTGGGAGTGTCCCGTCGGAGTGTTGCAGGGCTGGTCTTGGGGATGCAGACCAAGGCAACCCCCCCATTATTTTACAACATTAAAGGAGGTTGTGAAGTGAACTAAATAGATCAAATACTCCAAAATGGGTGTGTGAGAAGGAACAGGCACTGCCTGGGATCCCCCTGCAGTTGAGGTCAATGTCGTAGGCAGGCCACTTCGACATGGAAATCCGAACTCCATGACCATGAAACAGCCTCCCTCGGGGTCCCTACCCCAGTTATCTGAAAGACTGCCTGTCTTTGATAATCTCTTCTTTCTGTGGGTAGTTTCCCATTTGCACCCCTCCAAATGGTCACACTGCTGTAAGGTTTGGGTAGAGGGTAGGACACATGCTGGGAGAAAATGGCATTTGCTGCATTTTTTTTTTTCCCTTCTGGAAACTGTAATATGGAAATTGTTCTGATAGTAGAGGGGGTATCGTAAGACTTGCTGCTTTTGCAGGGCTTAGCTTAGCGTTGCACCTGCAACAACTCCTTGCATCCCTTCAACAGGTCAAAAGCTGCACCAAAGTCCCGTGCCTTCATTTCATGAAGTCACAAGAATGAACGCTCAACCTCCATCCTCTCGGGATGCTCTGTGTCCTCTTCTCCCACAACCAAACCTTTCTTCTGCTCCTACACCAGCAGCTCTGGCCATAGCTCTTCTCCGTATGCTACTATCTCTTCTTCTCTCTGTCAAGGAGGGTTTCCTGTCCCTTTTCCTGTACTATTCATATGAGCTCGTTACAAATCCCATGACAGTGTTCCTAATCGTTACCAAGGGCCAACAACCATCTCTTTCCCTCCCAGCTCCACAGCTGAGCTCTGTCCGATTCTGTCCTTTCCCTGAGCTTCACTCCAGTCCTGGGTAAACATCTTAGCTCTGGTTCCCTTGGCCTTCTGTCTCTCCTTGGACTTATCTTTGGGCGGGGTGGTCTTTGGGTCTCCCTGCTATTCCCACACCAAGTTCTCCAGTTCCCCTCTAGATAGGATTTGTGTCCACACTGTGCACAGGCTCCTTTTAACCTTACGGAGAGACAAGGCAGAAGCATCATTGTGCCGGAGGCACCGATGGGTGGTATCTGCAAGTTGTTTGATCTACAGCCAACTGCAGAGGTGTTAGAAAACTGCGGTTGGACTTGACACGTGCCAGGCATCTAATGTACGTTCCCCATTTATTTTTCCTTTTGGTTTTCAGGATCCTCTCTCCCAAATGAACGTCTGAAATATTGCCTGCTTTTTATAGGCAATATTTTTAACTTCCTCCACTGCTTGAATATAACATAAATACAAAAATGCCATCCAACACAAAAAAAGCCCTTGGGAGGCAGGCCAAGGAATCAGCGTTGCAGAGACACACAGAAGTGAATGGATCGTGATCCATTATCGTACTTAGCACTCCGAGACCAAAAACACCCATCCCAAAGCCTTTGTGAGCTAAGCAGAAGACAGAGGACAGCAGATGGAGACATGGGGAAAAATGTAAACGACTCACCACGTATCTTATTTTTACATTGCATTCAATGTATTTTATCCTTCTCCCAGTTTTTCAAGATGCCACTGGCTTTGCGCATGACTGAATTGCTAATATTTGTCTATGGAAAGCTATAAATTTTGACAGATGGATAGGGGGCAGTTGGGGCTTCTGGTATCCAGGAAGGTGTAGGAGGTGGCTTTGTTTTTTGGCAGTTAGGACATTGAAACTTACAGTATTCGGGAAGGAATTCTCTTCCACATTCTGGCTGAAGGACTGTTCCTTCCATTTGCAACTAGCAGTAAACAGGCATCTTGGTAATCCCATGTAACAGGTATCCTAATGTATTTTTCTCCGCGAGTACGGTTTGGTGGTTGGTTTAGGTTTTTTTTTCAAAACCTTTCTTACCCAGGAAAATCTTTTTTATATATTTGTGTGTAAATATAAAAATTTACTTCAGTTGCTTACGTCCCCTGAATAATTTCTCGGACTGCTATACGGAGATGATGTATCTGCGCCCTCTCCGCAGTAGCCCCACGGAACGATGAATCTTACATGATCCAGAGGCTAAAAGTGGTGGTTTAAAACTGGGCGCTTGACTTGCGTGTTGAGGCTCTAGATTACAAGAAAGGCTGCGTACCCTACACCTCAACCAGCGCCAACCGGGCCTGCTGGGAGCTTCAAAGGTTGGACAAGCACCAAGGGACGGTTGCTGTCCCGGCCTCGGGCACCGGCGAAGGCAGACACTGTATCCCAGCTACCATTCCCTCAGTGAGAGCTTCCCGTCTCCATACGGGAAGCCTCGTCTGTCAGTCTCTTATCTTCCGGTACATACAGCCAAGCTGCGGCCTCCTCCCCGGGACGGTAAAGCGAGCTCACACTCTCGCCCCCGCCCTGGAAGCCTGCTGGGGCAGTGACGCCGCCGAGCAACCCC
>NW_009624373.1:0-5006 GCF_000690535.1 Cariama cristata | reverse complement strand
ACATCGGGACAGCCTGCTCCTGTGCCTTTGAGATTACTTTCTTGAAGAGTGTCCAGCCTTCCTGGACCTCTTTTCCCTTCAAAGCTTCTTCCCAGGGGACTCTCTCAACCAGTGCCCTGAACAGGCCAAAGTCTGCCCTCCGGAAGTCCATGTCCCTCTGTCTCCACCCCCTCAGTGCCTCTGTGTCCATCCCCTCTCAATGCCTCTGCCCCCTCGCTATGTCTCCATTCCCCTCTCTGTGTCTCCACCACCACTCCATGTCTCCACCCTCTCTGTGTCTAACCCCCCTCAATGTCTCTGCCCCTCTCTCCATTTCTCCACCTCTTCTCTGAGCCTCTGCCCCACTCTCTGTGTCTCTGCCCCCCCCCCGCACTTGCTGTGTCTGCCTCTGTGTGCATGCTGTCTCTGCCCCCGCCTCTGTGTCTCCACTCCCCAGCCCCTGTATCTCCTACCCTCTGCATCTCTGCCTTCCCCCCACCCCCGGCGCGTGCAGTCCTGGCCACCCAGCTTGCTGTCTCCGCCCCACTGTGCTTGCTTTCTCAGCCCCCTCCGCATCTCTGTGTGCGTCCCCTCTGCATCTTGGTCTCCACTCCCTGGTGCGTGCTGTCTTTGTCCCCTGTGTGCACCTGTCTCTGCCCCCCATCCCTCTCTACCCTCGCCGTGTCCTCTTCCCCTTTCCCACGTCTGTCTCCCTTCCCTTCCTTCCCACTCTCAGTTTTCCCAGTCTTCCTCTGACTCGCACTCCAAATTCCCTGTCCTCACTCCCTCCCAGGCTTTTAAAAGAGTCAAAGCAAAGAATGATAATGCTGGAGCCACTTGGATGCCTCTTGCTACTGAGATGAGTAGCCTGAGTATTACTGCCCAGGCTGTGAATGGGAAAAGGGCCCACTGTAAGCCCTGATAAGTAGTTACCCACCTTCGGACGGGCTAAACTGGGCCGAGATCTCGGTCATTGCTCGTCCCGCGAAACGCTCAGGAAACGATCGTTATGGTGATACTGCCACCTGGAGACAAAATCGGGTACTGAATATCAAGGGCAGCGAATGCTCAGTGATGTTCTTTCCCCTTTCTCGCTGCTGCCACACGTTGACCGAAATGCGGTACTGCATATCAGAGGCTACGCGTGCCTAGTCGCACGCTTTCCTGTGCTCGGTGCTGCCACCGCGTGATCAAAATTTGGTACTGCAGCTCGCGTTCAGTGCGTGTGCAGTGGCGCCTCAGTACCGCACGCTGCTGTCCGCCGCTAACAGCAATGCGAAACCGCGGTGCCTGTACTATTTGTAGCTCTTTCTCACTCTGGCTTCCTGCTGCTATTTTTCTGTTCTTCCACCACCCCGTGTGGCCGTGGAAGGGCCAGTGAAAGCCAAGGGAGGAGTGGAGCAGTCACTGGGCAAGAAGGTGAGCAGAGGTCGGGAGATGGACTGGTGAGTCCCGGTCAAAGCACCGAGAAGGCTAGTGGGCTTGGCAGGGTCCATGTTGGAGGTATGGCGTGATGGCAGCAGAGACACCATGCCGTCTTGGATGCAGCGGCGAAAGCTGCCCAGAGTCAGTTGGAGTCAGCGACAAGTGCTGCCCAGAGCCAGAGCTGGGCGGAGGAGGCGGCGCTGTGTTGGGGACCACGCTGTTTCCGAGCTGGGTGGTGGGGAACACGCCATCTTGGAGTTTGCAGCAAATCTGCCCAGAACTGATGCCAGGCATCGGCGACCATGCTGTGCCAGACTGGCGGTAGGGTTTGCACTGAACAGGGCCCAGGTGCAGGGGGACCATGCCATGTCAAAGCTGGCGGTGGGGGCTGTGGCGGGTTGGAGCCAGGTGGCAGGGGCCACCCAGAGCTTGAGCAGGGTGGGAGGGACCGCACCATGTCAGAGCTAGCAGCAGAGTCTGCCCAGAGTTGGGCAGGGTGGAGGTGGCATCTCTGTTTTGGAGCTGGTGGCTGGGGCTAAAGGGAACCGGATCTGGTGGGGGGAGTGGCTTCCTGCCAGAGATGGGATGGGGTGGGACCCACACCATGTCTAAGCTGGGCAGTGGGGTCTGCCCAGAAACGGAGCAGGGTGTTGGCGACCGGGTCGTAGCCGGCGTTGGGATCTGCCCAGAACCAGGGCCAGGCAGGTGGGTCCACACCATCTTGGAGCTAGGTGGTGGGGGCTGCTCGGAACCGGAGCCCAGCAGGGAGGATCACACCGTATCAGAGTCGGGCGGCAGGGATACCTAGAACCAGACCCAGCAGGGGAGCAGCTCCATGCCAGAGACGAGATGGAGTGGGGCCATGCCATGTCTCATCCGGCAGCAGAGGCTGCCTAGAGCTGAGCAGATGGGGCGGCTCCTTCTTGGAGCCAGCAGTGAGGTCTGCCTAGAACCAGTGCAAGGCATTGGCGACCGTGCTGTGCTGTAGCCAGCGGTGGGGTCTGCCCTGAACCAGGGCAGGGCAGCAGGGACCATGTCATGTCAGAGATAGTGTTGGGGGCTGCCTGGAGCTGGGCAGAGGGGGCAGCTCTGTGTTTGAGCTGGCTGGAGTGACCATGCCATCTTGGAGTCAGGTGATGGGGTCTGCCCAGAATGGGAGCTGAGCAGGGGTGGACCGTGCTGTGTCGTAGCTGGCTGCGGGGCCTGTCCAGATCCTGGTAGAGGTAGTGGTTCTATGTTGGATCCAGTGGCGGGGGCTGACTAGAACCGGACGTGACGGGGGGGAGTAGCTGCATGCCAGAGATCAGATGCAGTTGGGCCACGCTATGTCAGAGCCAGCGGTGGGGTCTACACATAACCGGAGCTGTGTGTGGGGGACCGTGTCATGTCAGAGGCGGCTGCCCGAAGCCAGGCCAAGGGGGCAGCTCCGTGTTGGAGCCAGCAGCGGGGACACTGCCTTCTTGGAGCCCGGCAGCAGGGTCTGCCTAGAACTAGACCCGGCAGGGGCAGTGGCTCCATGCTAGAGATGGGATGGGGGCAGGCAGCGCCATGTTGGGGCTGGCAACGGGGGCTGCCCTGAGTCGGGTGGTGGGGCCAGCGATGGGTTGGAGCCGGGCGGCAGCGACCACACCGTCTCGGAGCAGGGCAGCAGGGACCATACTGCCTCAAAGCTCACAGCGGGGTCTACCTGGAACTGGAGCCAGGCATTGGCGACAGCGCTGTATCAGAGCTAGTGGTGGGGGTTGCCTAGAACAGCACCTGTCGAGGGGACTGGCTGCATGCTGAAGATGGGATGGGGGCTGGGGAATGTGCCATGTTGGGACCAGCAGTGGGGTCTGCCCAGAACTGGTGCAGGGTGGCGGGGACCGCATCGTGTCGGGACCAGCAGTGGAACCTGCCTAGAGCTGGGCAGAGAAGGTGGGGGCCAGTGGCGGGGGCTGTCCAGAACCTGACCTGATGGAAGGGGAGGCTCCGTGTCAGAGCCGAGGATGGGTCTTGTGCCATCTTGGAGCAAGGTGGTGGGGTCCACTCCGTTTTAAGCTGAGTGGTGGGGGCTGCCAAGAACTCGACCCCACAGGGGGAGCAGCTCCATGCCAGAGATGGGATGGGGGCAGGGGGGAGCCTCCTCATGTTGAGGCTGGCGGCAGAGTCTGCCTGGAGTCAAGTGGCAGAGACCTGTTCTCAGGTACAGTGCTTCCGGTCGACTATGTTGGTTCACCTGAGCATGCCGGGAGTCGTAGTCTTTTGTCACTCAGCTTCTGAGCAGCCATGCTGTGTTGGCTAGTGCATGCTGGGAGGTGTCTTTTTCGTGATCTCAACTGCCAGGAAGCCACATTGCTCTTGGGTGCATGTGGTGCAGCAGAGTTTTGTTTAATACTGTGGCATGGTTTTGTTGCCAGTTTCATGTCATTTTTTGCGGGCTTCCAGCTGCAGCCGCTCTCCAACCTGTGGTGCAGCCGTGCATCGAGAGCACGTGCGCGGTGCTCAGAACCAGTATGGCGGTGCGTGGGGCGCGGGTCCTGGTGGCGGTGGGTGAGGACCAAGTCCACCAGTGAGTTAAGTGAGCTCCAGTGGTGGGTGTGGGGGTGTTTCCTGCCCGCTGGCTGCTGGAGAGTGGTGGGGCGGGATGCTTCAAACATCCTGCTGCGGCAGTCTCCTGGAGGCGAGCCAGGTCAGAGCAGCCCCAGGGAGTTCCCGGGGATCTGAGAGAAGGGAAGAGGGGAGGGAGGCAGACTGGCTCCCCCGCCCTACAGGCACAGATGCTGGGCGCCTCCCCAACTTACCAAAGCTCCCCCTGAGCCTCCCCGAGGCTCCCTTGCCCCATACAGCTGCCCCCAGCTCCAACACCTCCCCTGTAGCCTGTCCCCAACCCCAGGCCACACCCAAGCCCTGTTGCAAAGGTGGTGAGCTGTCCTCCTCAATATGTCTCCAGAAGCCCCTGCACAAGGAGAGGCTCCGGCCAGAGGTGAGCTATGTTAATAACTTTTTTCCCTCTGCCAGAGGCTGCGCTGAGGCTGTGGTTGTCCGTTCCTCCCCTGGGGA
This sequence comes from Cariama cristata, assembly GCF_000690535.1. NCBI lineage: Eukaryota > Metazoa > Chordata > Aves > Cariamiformes > Cariamidae > Cariama > Cariama cristata. The sequence continues at coordinate 560 of NW_009624373.1, read as the reverse complement.
TGCTGTTGATTGCACCCAACTGAGGCTTGCATGGGCTGCCTCTTCCTGGCCTCACTCTCCTTGCAGCATGAGGGTGAAAAGGGACAGGTGGAGCACTCTCTGGTTGTGGACAGGAGCTGCGGAGGCCAGAGGAAGGTAGAGAAGAAATCCAAGGCCACCTGGCCGGCAGCTGCCTCCTACTACAGGCAAGAGAGACCCTGCATCTCCAGATGAGGAAGGATCCCTCTTCATCGTCCTCAGCAGAGCAAACTGCCAGTGTGCACCGCAGGGTCTGTATGCATCGCCACCAGTGTGGTCCGGCTGCGTAGTGCGTGAGTGAGGCTACGTGTCTAGGAAGCCTCATCTCATGAGAGCTGTGAGACACCCACGTAGCCTCTTAGTGGGAGGACAGCCAAGTGACTGGAGCTACAGAAGAGGAAGGGAGGAGAGAAGGTGAAAGAAGCGTTTCAACTGGCAAATTCTCCCAGCAGCATTGAGAGGGAAAGCTGCAGTGAGTCCTGGGCCTCCAGGACCCTGTTGCCTGTCTTATGCATCCAGGTCCCTTCCTGCCCCTCCCCGGC
>NW_009624372.1:241-566 GCF_000690535.1 Cariama cristata | reverse complement strand
GCGCTCCCCGCTTTAGTGTGCTGATCAGGCGGGCTTGGAGATGGGGAAAGGGAAAAAAAAACACAGAAAGGAAAGAGAAAGAGCAGCCCAGGGCTCCAAAGCAGCTGAGGTGTCAAAGACAGAGATTTAATGAATGTGCCTGCGGTTCACCTGAACAGATGAGCACAAGCTAGAAGGAGAGAAGGAAGAAAATGGAAAAAAGAAAGGATCATTTTTCAGATTGGCAGCTCCCCTCCCAGACATCTTTTAACAAGAGAGGAAAAAAAAGGCTTTAAAGGGCCAGCCAGCTGCTTTCATCCGCCGCACCCAGGGCCCAGGCCCCCTC
>NW_009624372.1:0-220 GCF_000690535.1 Cariama cristata | reverse complement strand
GGTGCTGTGGCTCCCAGCCCCCTGGCCCCCCTCGTGTGCCGGAGGAGCGGGGTGCTGCGGGGCCCGCGGCAGAGGAAGGGCTGGAGAGGCGACCTGCAGAAACGGCGGCGAGAGGAGGCAAACCTGTCGGCTCATCCATCACCGTGCGCCAGACCCGGTTTGAAGGCAAGCAATAAGCGTCTGCCTGCAGAATAAATCTGTGCGCTGAACATGTTAATAA
>NW_009624371.1:542-977 GCF_000690535.1 Cariama cristata | reverse complement strand
TGGCGCTGGGGTAGGGAGCACTGTGCATGCGATCCTCTATCTCCGAGCAAGCCTGTGGTGCACGCCACGGTGCAGAGCACGTAGGAGCATGTGCATGGGCTGCCCGCACTCAGATGTCACATGTGGGCACGTCACCTGGCAGGCAGCGTGCAGGCATGTGCCAGAGAGGCCAGCAGCATGGGAGCACACCCATGTGCCAGGAGGTGCACCCGGAGCAGGGTCCAGCTGCGGCAGGGCAAGCTCTGAGCACGGCCCGCACCCACGCACACAGGCACAGCACCCACTGCCTGTGGTGCAGGGAGCGGGCCGCAGGAGTGTGCCCACAGCCAGAGGGGTGACGGGCACCCACAGCACGTTCAGCGGACCAGAGTGGCCCTGCAAAAGTGAAGCGCTGGGGACACGTGTGGCCTGTGCAGGGATGTGTGTGTAACGGCT
>NW_009624371.1:0-339 GCF_000690535.1 Cariama cristata | reverse complement strand
CTGCATGGGGCCATGGGATGTGCCAGAGATGTGCGTGCAGGGGACAAATCGGGTGTGTAGGGGGGCCATACCACATGCCAGGGGCTGTGCCGGCAGGCACCCCGTGTTGGCATGTACCCCTGGGGACAGGCAGCTCCTTACCTTTGAACATGGGGCTGACCCTCCAGACGCCGAGGCAGCCCTGGCTGGCGAACTGCCCGAAGGAGAGCTCCATGAAGAAGAGGGGGATGCCGCAAAACACCAGCATGATGAAGTAGGGGAACATGAAGGCACCTGGTGGGCAGGAACCAGAGGGTGAGAGCGGGCAATGACCCTGGGCACGGCTGCGCGCCCCGCGCC
>NW_009624370.1:2145-18138 GCF_000690535.1 Cariama cristata | reverse complement strand
GCCTCCTCTCTCCCTTTCCCCCGGAGCGGGCTGGCTCCTGCTGCTACCCTGGCTCCTGCCCTGCTCCCCTTCAGGGCGGGGGCTGGCGCAGCTGAGGAGCTGGGAGCCCCCGGCGGCGACCCCCTGCTGAAAGGCTTGGTTTTCTCTCTGTCCTGCCCAGGGAGCAGGTGTCTGCGTGTGTTTCCATCCTCGAGAGGCTCCTGCAGGCCCTGGACCCGGTCTATGTGATCCAGAACCTCAGAGAAGAGCTTCAGAAAGGCCTTTTACACCCCGATGACTCCGTGAAAATCCTCACCATATCCCAGGTACAGGGTTTTCTTCCAGGAGGAGGGGATGGAGTTCTGTCTTGAGCCAGGCTGGGTTAGTCCTGATCTGTTGCTGTTGTTTCACGTCCTAGTGTGTGACGAAAGCATTGCATCAAGTGTTATCTGCACTCTTACACGTTCATGCAATTCTGGATAAATACTGTGCAGTGTGTCAGTATGTAATGCTTTACGGTGTGTCTGTTAAACATAATGTATAAAACTGTGTCTTGACAGAAGTAAGTTGTAAATGAGTCTTCTGTCACATGTTCTGGATAAAGCTTTCTAAGCCAGCGCTGACAGCAGGTGTCATAGGAATTAAATGCAGTAACATTTTGATATCCAGGATACTTTGAGCAATGTTGGGGAAACACTGAAGAGAAATAAGCTGTAGTAACTTGACACTTGTTGCATTAGTTTAAAAGAACAGAATTGTGAAACATTGAAGTTTTGGAATGGACTTCTAGAGGCTTCAGGTCCAACCCCCAGCTAAAAGCGGGACCAGCTTGCAGCAGGCTGTTCAAGGTGTTGTCCGATTGAGTTTTGAGTATCTCCAGAAATGGTGATGCTGTCTGGGTAGCTGTTTCAGTGCTTGAATGTTCTTATACTGGAAAAAGGTGATTTTAAAGTTTATTTTGTATAATTATTTAATCATGTCTTTAGGTTGGGAGGGTTGTTGAAAGTTCAGATGCTGTGGCAGAAATTCTCAACAGTACTGAACTATTACGGCAAATAATAAATTGCATTGGTGGAGACAAAATAGCAGTGGCTAAAGAGGTAAGTATTGGTTTCTTTTTTTTCTTCCTCTACAAAATGACGTAGACACTGCACAAAACACTTTTTCTACTGTGTCTGAGATGACAACCTTTGCTCTTCTTTGAAGAAAAGAGAGTTTATGTTGCTTGAAAGATGTTACAAGCATGTAGATGCCTTAAGCCCGGAAATTACTTAGATATGATAGAAAATTGCCTAGTACTGTTATCTTCCAGTAGCTCTCGATGCTAAAGTGAACTCATAGATCTGAATTTTATGCCAGAGACTTGGGTTACAGTAACCGTAACTGAGTCTCATCCATGAAAAGTGAATCACAATTAAAATTTTAGATGCGTAACTTGATTTAATATGTTAATAAAGAACATTGAAACTGTCTGATTGTCTTGGATTTTCTTCTTTTTGTGGTTTTGTTTATTTGTTTTTAATAATAAGCTCCTGTTTTTGCTTCCAGGCCATCAAATCTCTCTCAAGAATAGCACAGACACAAGATGGCTTAGAGGCTTTATTTGTGAGCAGTTTGTTGAGTGACTTGAAGAATGTCATGGCAACAAATGATGTTGTTCGATACAGAGTATATGAGGTATGGATGAGATCAATGTTAGCATTTGAATGATGTGGTACTGCAGTTCTCTTGGACTGTAGTTCTGAGTTAGAAGCTGGATTTTATGGCTTGCTTTTAAATTAGTATTCATCACCGCTTTACAAAGTTTTCTTCATGTCTACATTTTGTCAAGACTAGAAAGGAGTAGGAAGAACACAGCAGTGTTGGCCCTCAAATGATGTCACAACTTCTCTTTCTCAGTTTGTGGTACAAAAGTGTGAAGTACTGTTTACATCTTTTATTCTCTTAACTTGTGGTGCCTAGGGCATTGGAAGGTCTACACAGAGTTACTAAAGATACAATAAAATGTTTGCTTCTCTGAAAGTAAAAGTAAAGTAGCTGCTGTAGTCTCTTAGCCTTTGGATGTGGCATGCTATTGAAACTTTTGGAGGGGGGAGGAGACTGAGAGAGAGATGCCAAGTGTGTCGGTCTAGATGTATATGGCAAAGGAGAAATAATACAGTTTAGCCATTCTAGAGCTTAATGGGGATAGCAGTGGTGATCCTCTGAAGAAAAGATTACCAAATAGAAATCAAATGCATGTGCTGTAAACTTGGAACTCCTTATGAACTTGTTTCAGGCAAACATTTAGATTAATTATGAAAATGTCATGAAATTCTGTATTTAGTATATATAGGATTAGTCAGCATTATAAGATGTATTTGGCCGTTACTGTGAATTGTTATCATTATAATGTTTTTATGAACCATCCTTTTTTATTTTTTCCCCTGTGCTTTTATTTAGTTAATTGTTGAGATTTCTTCGGTGTCGGCAGAGTCGCTAAATTACTGTGCAAACAGTGGATTAATATCAGAGTTAATTGGAGAGCTGACTGGAGATGATGTGCTAGTCAGGTATGTTGGTAGTGAGTTTGCCAATGAGATTTCCCCCATTGTTAAAATTCTGATGTTCAGTCTTAAAGTAGCACTCTTAAAACATATTTGCCTGTGTTTCTTGTGAAACCCTTTTCAGGAAAACGCTTTATCTGCCTCTTCTTAAACAGCCGTGAGTGTAAAATACTGTATACTTAAATTTGAGAACCAAGATGAAGTTTCCCCAGTATGCTGTGATAGTTGAAATGCTGGGCTGCAATATGAACAGTTTAGAATTCTTTCCAACTCAACACCCAGAATAGGATAGCTGAGTGAGCTTGGAGGAGTGTTGGACGGTTGGGGTAGTTTGGTTTTTGGTTTTGGTTTTTTTTGTTTGTTTGTTTGGATTTTGTCTTAAGGGTAGCAAACCTGTTTTTTCTTAATCACAGAGTGCTTCAAAACCCCATCTGAAATAGGCCAAAATAACTGTTTGTCTGTTACAGAGCTACATGTATAGAGATGGTGACCTCGCTGGCCCATACCCCACATGGGCGTCAGTATCTTGCTCAACAGGGAATTATCGATAAAATTTCGAACATCATCATTGGTGCAGAGTCTGATCCTTTCTCAGGCTTCTATTTACCAGGTTACATCATGCATTTCTTGTTTCCAGTGTTTACTGCTTGCTTTTATTAATGAGTGCAATTGAGAGGACTGTTAAACCTCTGTTTTGAAAACTCACGTGAATTTCTGAGTATTAGAAAATGTATGTTGGATGTATACAAAATATGCTGAAGGACAGTCTAACACATTAATAATATTACTCACTAACAGTGGTAGTACAGGTAAGGTCTGGAGAGACTGTACTATAGGTCTGAAGTTTGTGTTATTGTAGCTTTTTTTTTTTTATGAATTCAAGAAGTCAGCTGTTACATCACGAATTAAGTAACTTCCAAAATACTGGCTGGTTCCTTTGTTCTGTCCTTATTCTGATGCCTTTCACAAACAGTATTTAGACTTAATAGCACTAGCTTAGCAGTGAAACAATCTTATGTTAATGTATGTTTAATTTTTGACATTGCTGACATTATTGTTCCTCCACTCTGAATGCCTTTTTTTTTTTTTTTGTCTTATTCTCTCAGGATTCATTAAATTTTTTGGAAATCTGGCTGTTGTAGACAGTCCACAGCAGATCTGTGAACGATACCCTGTTTTTATGGAAAAAGTCTTTGAAATGGCAGAAAGTCATGATCCGACTATGATTGGAGTGGCTGTGGACACACTAGGAATCCTGGGATCAAATGTGGAAGGCAAACAGGTTTTACAGAAAACTAGTTAGTATCATTTTTTTTCTTTAGTAAAACTTTCTCAGTATGTCATAGTATACAAGAGTCACTTGGTTTGGTGTAACAGAGAAAGGAATTGGAAAATGTGTGTATTTATTTAATAATCAAGGGTCTGAATAGCTGTGCTATAGCAGATAAGGTGTTTTTAACTGTCTTGCCAAGCATGGCAGTGTGAAATGCCTGGCAGCTAGAATTCTGGTATTGCAAGTGTGATACAAATTATTCTTTTCTAGTGAACTGCATCATACAAGTTGTCAGTAGTTGTGTTAGTTTAGATTCCTCTGTTTCTACTGATGTCATGACCTTCTCAGCAGGATTAGAAAAACATGAACTTTCATGTAATGATGCTTTTTGTAAAGGCTGCATTGTTTCTCTTAATATAAAACTGTTCAGAGGATTGAAAGTAGGTGCTAGACTTCTTGCTGCTCATCCAAACTTTGTTTTTTAAGTGAAAATCTGTATTAGCAGATAGCTGTTGGAGCATTGTGGAACGGGATTGAAGATTTCTGATTACAAGTGTACTAGGGTCCATACTTCCCAAGATAACTCATTTGTCTGTGACATATAACTTAGTTTTTGGAAATGTTTGGATAGTCTGGAGATTTAACATGAAAGCTTTGGATTTGGCTACCTTAGATCCATATGAAGCAAAGAGAATCTTACACTGCTTTTATTGTAGTAGATCAAGAAGTTGCCTTTCTCAGGTTTAATGTACAGCAGTCTTTCTACCAGTTAATACAGTATAATGTGGCTGACAGGTAACTCTGTAGTCCTGTAGAGGTCTGTCTGAATTAATTAAAAGCACTTTGTTTTTATTTTCAAAGGAACTAGGTTTCAAAATCTGTTAAGCAGAATAGGGCACCAGGCAAAGAATGCCCCCACAGAGTTACGACTTCGATGCTTGGATGCGATTTCATCTCTTCTTTACTTGCCTGTAAGTGTGTGTTTTGGTTTGTTGTCTTTTTTTTTTTTTTCCTTTAAATCTACAAGAATGAAATTATTGTGCATCTGACTAACTGTGCAAAGACCTTTTGCAGCATGTAGCTTAGGTAGAATTGGTAGATTTCTAGAATTCAGAGTCATTAATTTCACTGTTGAAATTCCCTGATTTAGTTGTTTGCTTAAAGTTTGAGTTTGTTTTGTAAGAAACCAGGTGTTCCGAAATCTGTTTGTAAAACACGAAGTCAAGACATCATTGACAAGGGAATGAGAGTAAACAATTTTAATATTCTTGTGCTTTAAAGGGATAGTGACAAACTGCTCTAATCCCTGTGTATGTTCTTTAGATCCAGTGATCTGGTTTTAATAGCGTAGCTCTAAATGAGCAAGTAAGCCATTTTCATTTGTCTTGCACTCCAGCACAGTACTTATCCTGTGTATCAAGATCAATTTATTTAAATCTGTCCTCTAAGCTAAATGAAATATAGAAGGCCATTTCTTCATTCATGAAAATAAGTTGAAAATGTAAACTATTTCAGTTTAATCTGCTGGTGGTTTGTTTTAAATATGTTCCTTAACTATTGAACATATACTCAAAACTTGAAAGCTTTTCATAATCCTTATCAAACTCTTTCATTTTTGTACGTGATGCGTGCAGCCAGAGCAGCAGACAGAAGACCTGTTAAGAATGACTGAGTCGTGGTTCACATCCTTGTCTAGCCAGCCGTTGGAACTCTTCAGAAGCATCAGTACTCAGCCATTCCCTGATCTCCACTGTGGGGCTTTACGAGTATTTACTGTAAGTTCTCTTTGTTTTTAAAGATCACATAGTGAGTTATATTGCCATCCAGTCTCAGATTTTTAAGCAAATGCCTCAAACTTTTTGTTGAAGCCCTGAAGTGGTCAGAAATAAGGCCTTTTTCGTTGTGCCCCATGTCATTTAAATAATGCAGCAGACATGTCATGTCTGTAATGCTTATTTTCTTATAAATTGGAAAGGGGGGGGAAAAAAGCAACAGCTATACTCTAAGGTGCTGCTTCAACATCAGAGGCACTGCTGCGATAATTCACTTACAGCTCAATGCTTATCTTTGAAGTTTTACTTGTTTTCCAGTGTTAAACCCTGCTGCTTGATTTGAGTGGTGGTTGTATAACTACTGTGTAGAATGGATATCCCATTTAATTTTTTCTGTTCCATGGCTATTTGTGTAGCAGCCTGCTGTGTAACTGGTTTTGGGGTTTTTAAAATGAGGTTTTTTTCCCCCTCCCCACTCTTTTGTCTTCATGTTTAGGCTATTGCAAATCAACCATGGGCCCAGAAGTTGATGCTTGACAGTCCAGGGTTTGTGGAGTACGTTGTAGACAGATCTGTGGAGCCTGACAAAGCTTCGAAGGATGCCAAATATGAACTGGTTAAGGCCCTCGTAAACTCTAAAACAATCGCGGAAATCTTTGGAAATCAGTATTACTTGAGGCTTAGGGCTTACTTGCGTGAAGGCCCTTACTATGTTAAGGCAGTTTCTACTACAGCTGTGGAAGGAGCAGAATAATGTCAGTCATGTCTTGGTTCCCCTTCTTGCAAACCATGTTACTGAAACAGGTGTTAAGATATAAGGTGTAAAGGCTCTCCACACTGGAGTCTCTTTAGATTGTCTCTTTAAAGGAATGTGAAACACTTTGACTCTATTTGAAATAAGTCATGAGAGCAAATCAAAACCTATAGGGCACAGCATATTTTCCCATAGAATGTCACGACAGAAGTTCTCTGTGTATTGTCGTGAGACAAGTAACCAAGGTAAGCACTCTGTCAACTGCTGACTATGTTTTATTTTGCAGAAGTTATCAGTGTTTGGTTAAACTGTTCTTGGGTTTGGAGTTCCTGTCGTGTTTTCTCGGTAGATCACAGTTCAATTAAAAAAAAAAACCAAACACCAGAACACTTTGAGATTTGTAATCTCAGATGCTGCCATAGTTTCTCTCTCTTTTTAATTTTTTTTTATATATATCTGCCAAAGTTGGCACTTGCATGGAACATACTCTTTCAGCCTGTCATACTGTGTCAGAAATCTGTTTGGTAACAATGAGCTAGTACCACTCTGTCCACGTGAGGGAGTATGAACTGGATTCTCTTCTGTTTTCAGCTTGTTGGATGTGGGTCTTGCTTGAATAAATAATCCTAAATATTGTTTACATTTTATGCGGAGGGTGAGAAGAACCTTTTAAAAACAAATGAATGCACGCTGTAATGTATAAAACCAAATTGGGAGCTTTGTCTCACTTGTTGACTGCGACTTTGTATGGCAGCTCAGTTTACTTGCTCAAAAGGAGCATGAGCTATAGCACTACAAGTCTACTTCAGAACCAAATCTTAAATTGTTTACACTATTTTTTAACAGAGATAATTTTTTTTTTTAATTTTAAGTCTTATTTTAAAAAAATGTATGATTTTAGTTGCCTGAGTTAGAATAAAAAGGGTAAGAACATAAAGCTTTCATGTTTAAGGGCATGAACTGAATTAGGAGTATGGAAATGTAGTACCTTACGAAGTTGTAATCTTCTTTTGAAGATGAGTCAGCTAGCTGCGGGTGAGATGGACGCTAATGACACGTCATGTGTCTTTGTCCATAAACAGAGACCACAATGTACTTTATACAAAAGGTTTATAGTATTTTTGTTGAGGACATTAGAAACAAATCTGAGGAATAGCTGGAGGGATTATAATAAAACATGAAATTACTACTTCTGGGGTTATTTTATAGTGTGTCGTCGGGTGTACCTCTATGGATAGTACTCGCCCTGTGTCCCCACTCTGCCAAGTGAAGCAGGATGATCTAGTTGTGCAGTAACTCTCCTCTTGCCTGTTGTAGCTCTGAGCTGCAGCAGAGGTGGTGGTATTGCCTGCCAAAAATTGCTGGCAAGGAGTCAAAGTGGACTCAGAGGAGCAGAGTAGTTGGGGAAGATCCCTTAATGTTTAATAAGCCATCTGAATGCAGGTGATCTGCCTTGTTTCTTATGATCTAAGATGTACAAAAGTAGTCATCCGACATTATACTACTGCTGATGCTTTCATCCTAGATGTGCATAATAAACATCTGCTAGTGAGAAATGCAGTACACAGTGTCTCATTTGTGAACGGAGAGAGCAGAGAAGTTTCATGAATCCTGCAGTCAGAAAAAACATGAAAGCACTGAAAAGGAAACAGAAAAGAGTATAGAAGTCCTTAGTTTGCGCTTGTATTGGGCAGTTCAGCTTTGTTATTTTAGGTGGCTTTGTGCACTGGTAGCTCTGTATGAGCCGTATGCTAAAATCTCAGTAAAAGAAATCAATATATAAACCTTTTCTGCAATTCATGAGTCTCTTCCATGTGTGTTTTCAGCTGTTGCTTTTGAAGGCTACACTGTTTGCTAAGTCTTTAGCATCTGCTCTGCATGGTACATTTGCCAAATACAATATTTTAGAATACACAGAGATGCCAAACGAGGGGATTTTTTTATTATATGCACATACGCTTTATCTTGTTGAGTTTTGAGCTCGACATTCCAATTAATTGATCAGATGCTTATCCCTTATTATGCACATGTAATTCCCTACCCATCCTGTATATTGCCATATGGTTTACATGTGCTGCTGGTGTATCTTATATACAATGGAAGAATTTAAGCGTGTTATCCCTGTCCTCCCCTCTGTACAGTCGCAGGTGGAGATAATTGAGGAAGATGGAATAGTGGAGAAGGAGAACTGAGGTAACATGCTAAACTTGATGAACTTGGTTTTTAAAAAAAAAACAACACAAAAAAACAAAACAAAACAAAACCCAAAAAACCAAAAACAAAACCCAAACCACAAACAACCCCAAACCAAAAACAAAGCCACCCCCCGCAACTCATCATGTGACCCTGGTTAACAAGCAGCATAACTTGGAGCACACCTCCAATTCCTTCGGTCACGGCAAGAGCAGATGGGGCCCTCGAAGGTTCATGCGTGTCTCTTCCCACGTGCGTCTGTCACAACTGTAGGACCAACCTGTCAGCTAGTCCTTCTACTGCTGAAAGAACTGGTACGGAAGAGTTAATCTGGAGGACGTAGGCATGGGTGGGTTGTGTGTTCTAGGACTGGTTCCTAATTTGGGGGCTTTTTGCATTTTGAATAAGGTTGGTGTTACCAGGGTGGTGGTGAATTTGTTCTGAGTTCAGTACTGATGCTGTTCTCCAGCATAACATGATGGCACTGAGCTGCTTGTGTCAGTGCTTCTCTGATGCCGTGACTGACAGAAATACAAGATTCTTTAACAGGTAAGTTAGATTTCTTGCCTGGAATCTCCCTGGGGTTGTTGACCTCAGCAATTCCCATGATGGTTCAAGGTCTATTCTCCCTCTAAGCTGTTCTGTAGTTTCACTGGGACTGTAAACCAGGCTGCTCAGAAGTAGCTCCCTTTCGTGGGCAGGAAGATTCCCCTGGTTACAAACTGTTTTGGAAGTAGGTGATGCCTCGGATAAAAAATGTGGGAGTTTTGGCGTAAGGTAGAGGACTCAAAAGCCTGGAAAACACTGGATACAGATAAAGTATCTTGGAATACTTTTTTTTTTTTTTTTTACTTCTTTGCATGCACTTGTAGGTATTTACATAGCTAGAGTACATCCAGTTCTCTTGCTGCTGTAACACACTATAGCATTGAGAATTCATTTGCTGTTGAAGGGAAGAGAAGTAACTTTGATAGGAGGTTGTTATTACTGAATGTTAACAGGATAAAAACAGCTAGTAAAAGAAAACTCAGACTTTCTTTGCAAAAGTTAAATCTTAATTGATGAAATGAAGAACCTCATTTTTTATTCTATCTAAGTTAAGTCGTTTGAACTTATCAATATAGGTCAAAACCTTGCAGGACACCAGACCGTAGTAAGCTTCCAGTAATGAGCAGTCTTTCCCATCACTTGTTTCCTTCCAGTCTTTAAATAACTCGTCCTCTTTCATGTTGGAAGAGGTGAAAATGAATTTATAGCAGCATCGATTGTAGCTGATGTGCTTTTCCCCAGAAAATCGAGAGCTGTGAATGGGAGTGATGCCAGCTTTTTTAGCACAGAGTCCAACAAAAATATCAGGGGGCAGTGAAACTGGCACCTCCTTGGCGGCCACGTACACCTTGCGAGCGACATCCTGGGACATGACGAAAGCGCTCCCATCGCAGTAATCTGGGTAAAACTCTTCAGAGTACTGATGGATGGGAACAAAGCCAGGGCTTTCGGGGTCTCTGTCGGGCACTCCTTGATGAACGACCCTCCCAATGTAGGTGTCCTCTAGTTGTGTTAAGCTCAGCAAGTATCCAACCAGACCTGGAATACCGACAAACACGTCTTCATCTGTTTTAAGAATATACCTTGCGTGGGGACAGAAAGTCACTGTCCACTCCATGCTCATCAACATCTTCTGTGTCTGCGTCTCAGGAGAATCAATGAAACTGCCTTCAATAATGTCTCTGTGCGTTTGAGACTCTTCATTGATCTCCAGCTGGGTGGTTACTGAAGCCGGCTTTCCTAAAGCAAACAGAGTAAGGACAGCATAACCTCTGGCGTCTGTCACGTTGCCCCACGTCTGCCTAATTGCGTTGCGCCTTGTCCTGTTTTCTGGGCTACTGCAGACAAGAACGAGCAAAAATATCTCTTGATGGGAGCAAGTTGCTGCACTGCTGACAGCGTAAGAGAGGTTGGCCTTCAGAGGATCCACATCTAGCTTCCTGGCCCTCTCCCTGATTTCAAGAGCTTTTGCGTCAGTGTAAGAAAGAGGTAAGGACCGCAGGAAGTATTCCTCCAGTAAATCTGCTCCGAAAAGCAGCACGTGGAAAAGCAAGACATTGAAGAGAATGAAGCACCACTGGTGAGTCCGGAGCCTGCAGGGTGTCAGCTGGGGAAGAGAAGACATGGACACTGAATTCTCTTGCTTCTAGAACAGAAAGGCTTTCCTTCATTTCATAATACATTCACGCAAAAGAATCACAGCTTTTAGACTGTGGTCCTTGTATTATTAGCATAAGGCTCCTTTCCTCCTAGAAACTTAACCAACCCTGCTTCTTGTGGCACAGCGAGATCCTAAGCCGAGACAGATGTTACCACGCTGTAGTTTGGAAGGCTTCATTCTGTGCTTCCAGGCATGGAAATGCTGAGGAATAACTCACTATGAATATTTTCGGACTGTTTTTAACCTGCTACTGGAGGCCTGAGGTGCTAATGAGGACCTGTAATATTAATATGCGTCCTCAACGGAGAGCCTTTGGTACTTGACCTGACAACACCGTATGAAAGCTGGCAGGGAAAGAAGCCAAAGGGAAAGCTGTTATCCCTGCCGTCCCAGAGGGAACAGCGAGGAGCCGAAGGGCTTACCTGCATGATGGCGGGGGTTCTCCCTGCAGCCGGGGCTCTGTTAACGTCGGAGGCCGTTGCTCCCCGGCAGAGGCTTGCGGGGCAGCGTCTGTGTCTGGGTCTGCAGGATCCAGTTACTGCCCGGTACCTGGAGACTGTGGCTTCCACCTCACCTGCCGGGGGGAGGAAAGATGATCCCATGGGATGATCGTGTTGCAGCTGCATGAAACACAAAGCAAGCAAAATTCTAGCCTTTGCCTTTATTAATTTTTGACACTTGGGGTTGGGTCTTTGAGAAATAAAGAGGCGAAGCAACTGCTAGGGCTCAGATGGTAAAAGGGGACCCCTGGTACCGTTGTGAATCTATGCGAGGCCTGCTGGTTTGTTGGTCTTTTTCTGGGGTTTTGTTTTTTACAGCTGTGCCGTTGTGGTGTTGGTTCCCTGGTCCATGGCAGTTGACCCCTGCACTGAGCATGTTTTGGTGCATCCCCCCACCTATTGCCCCTCCAGCATCCATTTACTGGAGCAAGGCTGTGAACTGTGTTGGATCGTCCTTCGCTTTCTGTCCGCACAGTGTCACCCCGTGGTTTGAAATGACTGTATGTATTCATGCTTTTGGTGCATTGTCCTGGTGAAGAGCTGTGGTGATCGTCCCCTGGACAGGGTCCTGCCTTTGGTGGTGGCCTCGGCTGCGCCAGAGCCTCCGCATGTTACTGTTGGCAGGGCCGCGGGCTGCGCTGGAGCCGACTGGGCTGGGGAGCCGCGGGGGACTGGGAGTGCTGGAAGGGGAAGTGCCAAAGACACCACAAACAGGATGGAGATGTCAGTGGGGGTGAGAGTTGGGTTTGGCAGGAGGGCTGTCAGCCGTGGGGCCCGCGGAGCACTGAGGGGGGAGAGGGGCTTGCACATCCCCAGCAGCCCCCCGGGGAGGGCAGGTGAAGGGGGCGGATGATGGCGACGATGCTGTTTGGTGGGCAAGTTGTGGCAGGAGGTGTCAGCCTTCATCAACACAAGCGTGGGAATTCCAGCCTCCATGTGAGAGCAGAGAGATCGTGATTTTTATTTTATTTTTTATTTTGGAAAGATTTCTCAGAGATAAGGGTGCATTTCTGTTACTGCATCCTTGGGTGAAAGGGTACAAGGAGAATGCAGCTTTGCTGCGGTTTGCCTTAGCTGCGTACCTTGCAAGGGTGTGATGCTCTGACCGTTGCAATCCTCCCTGAAGCATCCTTAGAGGAGCCTGTATGGGCAGATGTCCGAGGGAGATGGAGAAGAGCTTTGATTTCTGGCTTGGGGTGACCTCAGCTCTGACTGAGCCCCTCGGCTCTCCCGGCGCCTGTCCCTCGGTCTGTGGCAGTGTGGGGAGATCTTTCCCACGTGTGTTGGGAGATCTACATTGATGTAGGGAGCAGCTGGAATTACAGAAGAAACCAGGTCCCCAAAATGTGGTCACAGCTTGGAAATGCGTTGTGTGCCCCTCTGGAAGGCGTCCCAGACACACACAGCCTGCACGTCCCGGTGTGGACCTCAGGAAGAGCTCCTTTCACAGAGCTTGTCTGTCAGCTGGGCTACAGCGTCAGCTAGTCCGGCCTCACAATCATGGTAATCCTTACAGGAGATGTGCTTTGCAGCTTGGCAAGCTGTCAGCACGGGAAGTGTCAGTTAAATGTGTTCTCTGAAATAAAAAGCTAATAAGGAAATATTTGTCATGTACAATAATATAGCGCTATAGCCCCAGATACCCATTCTGGGAAAAAAAATTCCTCCTTTGAAGATGCTCCGTCTCCAGCTAAACCATTTAATAAGCAAATAAATACTAGCATTTGAAACCACTTCCACTACAAATATTGGCTTTCCCAATTATGAGTTTTTAGAATAATAATAAAACCCACATGTGTATCGTCCCTGTTGCAATTACGCGCAGCGTGGTGCTTGCAATACTTCTGAAGTCATTTCTTTAGCACTGCTTTCTGGTGGCAGCAGGAACTTCAAACAGTTGCCGATATCCCATATATAAGATTAACGCCATCCAACTGCAGCCGGGGCGCGGGCAGCTCTCGGCCGTGTGGTTTTGTTTATCCTAAGAGCCTGGCTGAATCCCACTGGGAGAAAGCTGAGCAACAGAAACGAAAAGACTGCTGAAGGGTAAAATAACTGATCTGGGAGCACCAGAAATCCCCTCGGCTCCAGGGAGTTTGCCTGGGGGTGATCCCTCCATCGCCTTTAAACTCCAGGCTTCAGGCAAACATACCGCACAGCAGCTTATGTATGACCTTATCTCACTTTTCAGATGGGTAAAGTCAAACGCGTTCAGCAAAAACCTCGCTCCCAGTGAGATCCAAGAGTTTCCAGAAGAAAAATGAATTCAGGACCCCGGAGTGGCTGAAGCCATAGACTCATAGAATCATTGTGGTTGGAAGAGACCTCAAAGATCATCAAGTCAGGTCAGTCTGGGGGAAGGAGTGCTTTTCCTACAGCTTCACTAAAATATTGTGGGTGTAAATTAGGGAAACAACCGGGAAAGCAGGTTTTCCTGAACCACGGGGCTATAATTTGCCTCATGTAAGATGTTCTCATGTTTTCCTTAAATTTTATGTCCAAGCAAACGTCGTTAAGGGCGCAGGGATGTACCAATAACACTGTAGACGACTTGATCTACCCTACAAACAGTGAGGGTTTAGACTGAAGGATGTTTGGAGTTGGGGTTTGATTATTTTTTTTGGAGATGACAGGGCCCTGAACTGCAGTGATATCCGAAGATAAAGGCAGAGATGTTCACAGGGCGGTGGGAGATGCTGTTGAGCAGGACGAGCCCAGGGCCGGCACTGCGGGGCAGGCGGGGTGCATGGTGCTGCGGGGGAGCAGCCGTACCCATGGAGTCTTAAAATGTCTCTTAAAGTCTCCTGGCTTCCCTCCCAATGCTGGGAGCATTTGGAAGGGGGGAGCAGAGCCTGGCTTGTTTCAGTTCCGCTTGACTCTGCTTCATGAAAATGCGAAGGCTTTGGATGATGCACCGTTCTCAGGCGAGGGTGCGGGCGGGTGGACAGGGTTTATTGGTTTTCCCAAGATAAATTTGCTCAAATACAAAAGCTCAAGCTCTGCCTGCCCCAGGTGTCGGTGCGGTCGCTCCGTGCCGCACGCTGTCCTTCCCTGCAGGGTGGACCCCCCTCTCCACCTCCACCGCTGTCCCTGCTGCTCCCAGGCTCTTCCCAAAAGCCAGGCTGATTCCCACAGGCAGCCTTGCAGAACTTCCCTCCACTGCTCCGGCTCCAGACGTGCCAGACCCTGGCTGTGCAGCCCGCCTGGAGTCAGGCGGGTTTTCCTGCACACCGGCCTCTTTCCACGAGGCGTTCCCCGTGCCCTCGCGTAGCCGCTTCTCTTATTTTAAGGGTCAGAGATGACCCCCGTTACACAGCATCCTCTGGCAGCCCTGCCGGTCCCCAGCCGGGATGCTCCTGGGAGCACAAAGCAATCCTGGGTGTCCGAAGTGTTTCAGACCCTGCCCAAAGGGTCCCCTCTATTTACAACCTGTGTTTTGCAGCGTTTCACCAGCGCACGCAGACCCCGTAGTGCGAGGGCCTGGGAAGGGACTTGTCTGGTTTTTAATAACAGCGTCGGTTGCAATGAATAAAGGGAGATAATTGTTTTGGTCTTAGTCACCTAATAGCAATGTTTTTGTTTAAGGATATGATTCAGCTCTTGCAGGCAATTCTTCACCTTCAGTTCTCCATGAGGCTTGGGAGAGGACGGAAGAGAAGGCTTTGTAAGAGTTACACAGCGTGCATTTCGTTTGGTATTTAACGTCCCTTTGGGGGCTAAACAGAAGGAGAAAACTTAAACCCGGGGCACTGACACGGCAGACAGGTAGATTGGCCGCTCCTGGTGCACAAGCGGGGGTGTCTGTCCTGTGTAATGGCTCAGCTGACGAGGTTAAAAACATGGTTTTATAGCCAAGTTCCTAGCATTCATTTTTTCTTTGCATACATCAGTCTCAGAGTTACAGAGCTCCATCTTTTTGTACGGGTATGTTTGATTATTGCTTCTTGAGTTTAATGACAGCTTTGACAGCTAACCACCACTATGTTCCGTGATAAAGACAGCTTAAACCCTCCGTGCATTCTGTAAGTGCCGCGTTCAGCCTCCGAAACGCCGAGCTAAATATAAGCTGAATGGAGAGAGCATGAGCTTGTGAAAACCATCGAGTTGTGAGGCCCCAGGGCTCCGGCCCTTGGGCCAAGCTGCTTCCCGAGAGGTGGTCTCCCCGCCAAGATGTCAACTTGACAGAAAAGTCGCCTGTTTTGCAGTGGACCAGAAGTTCTCCCCTTGTTATTAATTTTCGCGCTGTACCATGCAGGTTACTTTGCCTTGCCCTTCCGTTCCCTGAAGTTAGACGCAGGCTGTATTTGTGCCTGGCAAATCTAGATTTCATATGGAATTCATTTGACACACGCAACATCTGAAGCATTTTGAGTCTTGAATCTTTGATTAAATTCAGTCTGTGTTTTGACAGTATTTGCAACCGGGAGCAGACCTGGCGTTGCCGTGCCTGACCCCACGGCCGCTCTGTAGGTGCAGCGACGCTGGGCAGCACGCTGGGGCGTTTCTTCTGGGGGGTTCCTTGCCCTGGGGTTGATGGGGGTGCCTGTGTGCGTACATGTGACGTACCCAAAAATGCAAAGCTTGCCCAAGGTTGTGGAGGGAAACAGGAGCTGAGGGCAGGTCCTGCAGCTAGTGCAATGCCCCAGCCCATCCTTGCCAGCTCCCACAGTGCTGGATGGATCCAGCTGTGCTCCAGCTGCCTGGACCTGGGGGTGCTCCAGGGATGGGGAGGGGGCTGCAACCCCCCAACTGTGGCCAAGGCTCCCG
>NW_009624370.1:0-2032 GCF_000690535.1 Cariama cristata | reverse complement strand
TGGACTATGTGAGCTGTTTCCTTGGGAGATGACTTTCTCTCCCTCTTGCCTCTGACTCATCCCGCCGTTGCCTCCCCCGGATTTATTTATTGCTCTCCCAGGCACAGAAACAGCACAGTTGCATCTCCACTGCCCTGTGCCAGGCCCCTCCTCAGGCAGCCGGGGATGCGATCTGCAGGGACAGCCAGGCCTACCCCCGCGCTTGGCCGTTGGGGGGGTCGCAGGTGGTGGGGGTGCCTTTCCCAGGAGCCCCACACAACCCCCCCCGCTGCTCCCCGAACCTGGCTCTGCTATGGAGAACTGAAGTGCGTGCCCATGCAGCACAGGGCCGTGGAAATGGCACTCAGCATCCTTGGATGTGCCCGTTCCCTGGTGCCTGCACACTCCCTGCCCAGGAGGGAGACAGCCCTTGGGACCTGCGCTCTTGCTCCCGGGGTGCGGCGGGGGATGCCGGGATGCTGAAGGGGCCGTGGGGGCTGAGGGAGTCGAGAGGAGGAGGCACAGTGTTGCAGTAGGTACATGAAATCCTGGTTTATTTTATTTTTTGTTAATAAGATGACCGTTGGGAAACGAGGACTTGTAGCATCGATGGCGTTTTGGGGAGCGCTGCAGCTGAAGGCAGGGAGGACCAGCTCAGCCAGACCCATGCCCCCGAGATGCTGAAGGGTGCCTTTGCTGAGAGCGCTGCCCTGCCTTCCCCCCGCCTTCCCCCGGGCTTTGGGAGCGCAGGGCAGGTGCGACAGCCCCAGGGCCGGTACCCACAGCACCCTGCCCGACCCCCGGGGCATCTCTGGGGCTGAGGGGCTGAGCACCTGCGATGGTTAAAGGCGACGTTAGATCATGACAGCTGAGAAGAAAAAGTCTTTGTCGCAAGGTAGTGCTGGCTGTGACCCTAAAGACCTAACAGGGTTTCCAGAGAGAAGTGAATTTTACCACTATTGATCTTGGAAGAGTAGAGGCGAAGGGCAGCATCTCTGGTTGGTGCTCAGATGAGCAGGTGGAAAGGGGAGAGTGTGAAGAGAGCTCCCAGAATTACCCAAAGGGTGGAGAAAATGCCTTGGAGAAGGGAGAGGGCACTCTGCTTTTCGAGAAGAAAAGGAAGAGGTGTTTTGTATTACAATATATTTTTATGGGGACAAAGCGCAGGATAAAAGCAGGCTCGATCTAGCGGGAAGAGGCAGGCTGTGCTGCGGCTGGGAACTGCAGTCAGATGAATCCTCGTTAGGAGGGGGGGGTGCGGCTGACTAACGAGTGAGGCGGTGTGTGGGGAAGCCACTGGAAGGGAGTACCAAGGGAGGGAGATGGGGTGGTCGCAGCATCCCCAAATGCATCCCTGGAAGTCAGACGGGCCAGGGGTGCGATGCCAAGCCCTCCATGTGCCGGGCAAGGGACCAGAGGATGGGATCAGCGGCTCCGGCACAGCCCAGCTGTCCTCTGACAGGGAGAGCATGAAATGGTCTTGCCCCGTGCCGAAAGGGAGTAGAAATCCAACGTGGACCCTGGCCTGAACGTCCACCTTTCCCGGAGGCACCCGGGTCCCAAACGCATCCAACCGTCTGGGTGCCTGCCTTGAGCCGAGGACAAAGTCCGGCTGCGCCCTGCCAAACGGCAGAGGAAGAACGAGCAAGCTCAGCCCGAGGACTGACACTGCTCCCACGTCAGTCAGTGCCAGAGCGTAAATAAACCCCCATCCTCTGGGCGGTCTGTGCTTTACAGTACACACCGTGCCCTGAAATACTTTCTAGAGTTCAATAGTAGCAGGGCAAGAAAAAAAATAATCGATGGGGAAGGAAGGAAAGTATTTTGCTTTTTATTCTGTTAACTACAGGTTGTCAAGTGGTTTGTTACGGAGCATCACCTTGTACCTGTCCAGCGGGAGAAGCAGCGGAGGCTGCAAGTTGTGCAGAGCAGCGGAACAGATCCGTGATGGAGCTGGGAGCAGCCCGCAGGACGAGGGCTCTCCTTTCTCAGGTAGGATCCCACCAACTGCCGGCACCGGGGCGGCTTGTCCCTCTGCCCAGCGGCCGGGCCT
>NW_009624369.1:8587-16772 GCF_000690535.1 Cariama cristata | reverse complement strand
CTATATTGTGTTTTCCTTTGGCCTTAGAGGATGTATTATTATTGAGGTGGTAGAAACCAAGAAGCTTAATGGCTTAGCTTTGTGTTAACTCTGGAGGCTTGAGTTCAAGTCCTAGCTTACAGCACAACTGAACCTTCCCCTCTGGAGCCTGCAGAGAGCTTGGTCTCCATGAGCCGACCTGTGCCTATGACCCAGGAGCTTCTCTGGAGTTCTGGCGCTGGGTGCCCATGACTGCTTTTGAAGTGAGAATGTACCTGTGTCTTGTTTGGGTGTCTCTTAGCAATGTGTGCTGCTTTGATCTCTTGCTAAGGTGGTTAATTCCTGGCCCAGCCACTGCTATTGGAGCTCATAAGCGTCTGTAAGTTGTCTGCTCCTATCTGTGCATGACCTTAATGAAAGTTTCAAACATGCGATGATTAATCATGAATGAGTTCTGGTGGACAGACAGTGAGAAATAGAAGAGGGGGGGGTATGCAATAATGAAGTATGAAAAAAATTTGAAAAGTGATAACCTGAAGTGGCTCAGACTGGATGTGTTTTCCATCCAGCTCTGAGAAAGCTATCACCCGACTTTGAAGATACATGAAAAAGCCACCATGTAAAGGAGAATAAAAATAAGAAGAAAGCAACCTTGCAACCTCTGTTAGTGTACCAGGCATTTAAATATCTGTGGGTTTGTTTCCTTCATCCTGCCCTCCCTTTCCCCATCCCCTTGACAAAAAAAACCAAAACCAACAAACGGCTGAAAAGAGAACTCTTACTACCTAAAGTGAAACTTTAAAACTTCACTTCCAACCTTATAACTTTAATTTTAAACTTATCTTCTGTTGCCATGTTCTTCCTGTTCAAGCAGCCAACAGTCACCATTCCATGACACCGATCAAATTAATTAGGGGCGTGTGATATGCGGTAAGTGCCCAAAACGTCACCGGTAGAGGGAGGTACAACTTTGGGAATACAGCGTCCTGTACTCAAGTAATCACCACACCGTGCATGGTGGGAGTAAGTGAAATCCTTTTGTTTTCATCTGTTCTCTGCCCACAAGAGTAAAAAGGTCTGTAACCCTGCCAACGTTGAGAATTCTGTTTGTTTGATTGAGACTGTCTAAAACCTTGCTTTTGTGAAAGCTGGAAGTGGAAGGACGTGGCAGAATCACAAGTCAGGAGTGACTAAAGGAGCACAGTGTGGGATTTTTTTGGTGTTGGTTGGGTTTCTGTGGGGGTTTTTGCTAACCTTCAGAATATTGGGAGGAATCTTTCCTCTTGATAGAAACACTCCAAACCTCCTCAGACATACAAATGAATAGAACAGGCACCTGTAGGGACATACTCAGATTACAACTACGCACTCTCTTGTAGATTTACAGTATGGAGACAGGTGTATTGTAGAATTATTGTGGAGTTGAGTTAAACATCAGTACAGTCCCCTGTGAAAAATGATAGCTGTGGCCAAACGAGCTTTGTGCCTTCCTTGCGTGATCCAGGCACTTATTGCCCACGTCACCGAGTTCCCTTTATGCTGGGCAAAATTCCAGCTCATGAGAAAAGGAGCCAGTGGTAGGTACAGCAGCTTGCTGAGAACCTGTAAACTGCTGCCTGACAGCATTTGTGCTGTGGGTTTAGGATTCTCCTCTGAAAGGTCTGCAGTGCTATAGATGGTTTTTGTTTAACTTAAAGGCTAGTTTAGAATGAGCTAGTAGATTGCTTGTGGTGTGGGTTTTTTTTTTTTCCCCTTAAGGATGATAAATTATCAACAAAGTTCTCAACTACTTTCCCTAGGCTGCCAAAAGGCTCAGTGCAATCGTTCTTGAACAGTTAAAGGAAAAAGCTATTAAAGAGAGCTTCAGTAATCAAGTTATTCTTAAGCCTTGTTGGGAGGCAAGGGGAAAAGGGCCAGTTGAAAGATGTACGATAACTCCCTCCCCATACTTTCTTGATCTCCAGTTCCTATTGCATCTCCTCAAAATGCACAGAGAGGGGGGCCAGGATACAATTTCTATTTTCTAGGGAATTCTGACAACTTAAGCAATTTTAAAGCTATGAGAAGATGACCCCCCATCTAGATCCCCCCCACTTCAGCAAAGTGTTTTCACCAGAAGTGGCTGGCTTCTTGAATTGTAAATACAGTTACAGTCGTATGCCTCTGAGCAGTTTGGTGTTTTGCCTGAATTTTTTGGGGGGTGTTTCATGTTTTGTAGGGTTTTTTGGTTTTGCTTTTGTTTTCCCTTGCAGTCAAAGGCGACACGTACCTGCTTTTCTCCTCTAACCCAAACTGGCTCTTCCACACGTGAGGCAGGTAAAATCAGAAGTGGTTTTACTGCCCTGTGAGGCAGTGGGCTTTTGAGCGACACACACAGATCAAAGTGGAGTGGGTTGATCACTCTTGAAGAGCCCAAGAGGCAATGGACAGGCCTGATGGTGAATACTGTGCAGATGCTCTCCAGTCTGACCATGCTGAATCGACATGTTATCATCTTGTCTCAGTGGCAGGTACTGCCCTTGTGAAGTAAGATTGCTCTTTTCTCAAACACACAGTCTTGATTACAGAACAGAGATTTAATAAGAGGAAAATGCTCTTGGCATCTCTTTATTCGAGCTTCATCCTTGAACCTAGTTTGTGTCCTTCACTAGCAAGACCGAGGTCCCGTGCAGGTTCAGCAAACCAGTGGCCATGTGTTTCCCCCACCCTCCCAAGGGCATGACCTGCTACAGAACAGGAGATTGCTGCTTTTCCACCAGAGAGCTGGTGTTCGGGGTGTAAAGGTCTGCTGCAGTAAGACCACAACTTACCAACGCACTGGCCAAGCACAGAAGCTTTGGTTGAGCACCCAGCATAGAAGCCTAGTGTGACTCTTGAAGATCTTCTGAAGAGTTTCCCCTCTCAGTCTCTGCAAGTGTTTGTAAAAGGGTTTTCCCTACCTCTGAGCATGAGTTAAGGACTGTTTAAGTGGTCAGCTTCACTGTGTCAGATGCAGGAGCCTCGTGCTGCGTGGTCTCGTTGGCCACCACCTTGGCTTCTCCATACGTGTCTATGCATTTCCTCACAGCTTTCAGGATAAGCTGTAACCGTCTGTCTAAAGCCAAGAGATGGGGTTCGGTGAGGACAGGTGCCAGGCGGTCCTGCAGGAGGGATTCCCTCATCACATCGCTGAGCCGATATTCGGGCTCAGCCAAGAGCTGGAGTCGTAATAACGTCGTCCTCTTGATTCTGGGGAAAAAGAGAAATCAAACATCTTAATGCAAACTACTTGCAGCATCCCAGCAAGAACCAGCTGTCTTGAGCGCCTTGGTAGTAGGGGAAGGAGGGAGGGCAGAGACGGGTGAAGATACTTAACAAAGAACTTTGGCACAAAAACTTTCCCTTTCTGAAGGAAATGAAATTTTTTGCAGAAACCTCTGCTTCTTCCTTTGTTTTTCCGGACTGCAGAGTATCTGTACTGCAGATTTCTGTCATCAGGGAGAAAAGCATGATAGAAGTAATGAGTGTTTTTCCTCTGAATCAGGGATGACCCAACTCCCCAGATTATTGCGGGGTGGTGCCATGGTCCCAAGGATGACATTTATGGGGTGGGGGCAGAGGGGGAGGTAAAATGAAGAGGCATGAATGAGGAAAAAAATCTTCTGTCAAAACTCTCAGCAAAAAGAGGGAGTATTTCTTGGAACTGATTTAACTGTGACTTTTCACCTGAAGAGGTACTGAGATTTAAATATTATTGCCCTTTGACATAAAGTGGGATGAAAAGCTGCAATCTTGGAACACTTCTGGGAACAAAACTAAGTATTCTGAAATAATTTGTTTTATCCTCAGCAAAGGTGTTTTGACTTCAGCATCTCTGATACTGAAATTAATCGGTGTTTTTAATTTATTGCCCTTTGAATTTTGGAAACAATGTAGTCCATGTTTGTGGAGCCGTTCGGATTTAACTGAGCCAGAATTTTCAGATGGAAAAAGGTGTAGTTGGAAACATTTTAACCAGCTCCAGGATTTGCCTTTGTGTGCCTGTTATTTACCTAGGGCATCGATTGGGAAGAGCGACCTGGCTCTCTGCAACCCTAGGAGGAGCATGCTGTTCGGATGCCAGGGGACAGGCTTGCTGCTGTGCATGGCACCGGGTGCTGGCAGTGCTCCGGAGCAGCCGAGCGAGGTGCGTGTCTTCGGACAGCGATGCCCGTTGCATTGCACACGGGAGGGAGAAAGGTGCTGCCTCCTGCACAGCGCTGGTGCTGCTGGAGAAAGCTTTGTACAGAGCAGATGTGAACCACGGGAAAGGAGCGTCGGTGCGCTCTCCCTCTGGGCAAGGGGTGACTGAGGAGCTGCTGTGGGTAAACACCAGCTGTGTTTGCTCTGGTCCGAACAGCGACAGGGCTTGGAGGTGGAGAACGGGATAGTCTGACCCTGCGGGGAATGGCTTATTTAATGCTGTACCAGTTACGTAAGAAACAGGCAGAAGATGGAAAGGAGAGTGAGATGGCAATCTTGCCACCGGCCCCGCTCCGCTCCCACAGGGCAGTTGTAACCCTGCTGTTGTACTGAATTGTTGAAGATTTGACCCAGAGACCTCCAGGGACTTCATCAGCCAAGGAGATACATGTGCCAGGTTAACTGGGGGCTGTTTTCAGGCCTATCTGTGCCTTGGTGCGGGTTTTGACCCTTTCAGAAAAAGGACCATCTCTTACTGCATGGCTGTATTTGTGCCATTTACTGTACTCGGAGCAACGCTGGGAAAGGAGAGCAGTAGACTTCAATGTGTGGGACAAGGACTGATGTGGGAGCTGTGAAAGGTAGCTAAAAATACCAGACTTAAATCTGCTGGAAGCCAAACCTAGAGAAGAACTCAGCCAGGAACAAGATGAACGTGTTTAACAGGGAAGCGAGCAGCCTGTTGTTCAGCATCCCTGGGGTCTGAGTGGTCCCTCGGGGCTGGGGGACTTTGCCCCTGCGTAGGTGTACCCGGCCCAACCTCATGTAGGAACAAGGAGGTGACTCGGTGGGCTGAGCCCAGTTCGTTGGTCAGGGCACGCCAAAATCTGTGGCCTCTCCGCTTAGATAAACCCCTTTCCTTCCTTTCCAAGTGTTTTTGGATGCTCCCCAACTCTGAATGGATTGGCGGTTGTGGGAAATGAGGTTTTGCGTGTCTCCCTCGGGCAGCATGAGTTGCTTTTACGCTGTTCTTGGTCCTAGTTGGCTTATTACAAGGTGTGACTTGCAGGTCTTCTTACCACTGCCTTTTACCAGGAGAACTAAATTAAGAAGAGCTTCTGGGAGGTAGATCTGGAAGAACAGGAAGGATCTGACCTGTGGATATGACTGTATACAGGTCAAATTAAGAGGCAGAGTTAATTTAAACTGCACAGAACAGGTGTTCAAGAGAAGTTTTCACTGTGAGCCTGCAATTGTAAATGAAAAGACTCACTGGGTGCAAATAGCAGTTCTTAAAATCGGACCCAGTAATACCAGTGTATGGGGAGAGTGCGGTTAGTACCCTGTGGCTGAGGTGGAGCAGGTACAGCGAGGAAATAGGGTAGGCATCTCCTAAAGAGAAACCACAGGGAAGAGCAGCTTTTTCTGTCTCTTAAATTTAACTTTCAGCCGATGAGTTATGTGAATTAATAAAGGGGGAAGACAGGATTCAAATAGTAAAATTTATGAGCTTTCTCCTTAATGCCATGGGAAGAAGAAACCTGATTAACTGTATCAAAGTCCTACCAGGCTTTTGGATGGAGATTTCTGAGCTTCATGTCAGGTGAACGGGGCTGATAGCACCTCATGTCGATGGGCTGGGGAATGCTAGTAGAGCCTTCTGGAGGGGTTTGATCCAAAGGACAGTCTCTCCTGGTCTATCAGTGAAAGCCTTTACACTTGCAAGACCTTTTAGCTTCAACGGGAAAGTATGTAGGAAGGGTAACTGTGTGACACCATAGCGGCCTGTAGCGCAACAGAGCTTAATACTCTCATAGAGAAGCTTAATCCTTGTTTCAGGGACAACCTGTGATTCCCATGCTCCAGTGCCTGGCCTGTCCCCTTGGCCAGGATTAGCAGGGGGTCTTGGGGTCTTCCCTGCGCTGGTGGATGGAGCCAGGCCTGGGTGACTGCCAGCGGTAAGTGCTGCCAGTCTCCAAGAACACCGATGTGTCTGGGAAGGAAGATGAAGCTGGCACTTACGTGCAACACTGGGAGAGCGGGGCCAGGATGGAGGTTTCGTCATGGGAATGTCGCCCGAACCTGGCGGGGGGTAAAGCAGAGAGCTTTAGTGCCTGCCCACCACCTTCCCCCCCTCCCCGACCTCCTCCCACAGCCTCACCCTCTGGCGTTGTCCAGATGTAGGAGGAAGCCGTCGTCCCCAAACTTGGTGAACATTTCATAGTGGTGACGGTCCATGTTCCCTGGTAAAGGGCAGACAGAGGAACAGAGTTTCCCTTGCATGTGACCAAGTAATTTTCTAAACTATCCGACCTTTTCTTTCAGATCCACGTGAAATACTTGTTGCATTGCTGGAAGTGTCTAAGATGCTCAAAGCCGCTGCTTTCATCTCGCTGGACCCCCCGGGGAGTGGGCTGGGGTGGGCCTGGGGGCTCCCCCTTGCCTGCCCATCAGGAGGGGTTGTGCCAGTTGGCTGTGGGGAGACAGCAGTGTCCCAAAACTGCCTTTGGAGCAGAAGGGATGGATTTGAGAAACACCAGGGCGTGGGAGGGCGGGCAGACAGACTGATGCCGAAGGCCCACACCGTAGGAAGGAACGTTACCTTCCCCTTCATCATACCTATTAGGAAGTCAAATATGGCCATGTCAATGATGTTAAGCAGCCGGTTGCCGTTGCTGTAAGGGTAGATCTCCCTCACCGTGTTGCAGTAGAGTGGATTCACTTCCCACCTGCAGGAGATGGAGGAGAAGGGGGAGACGCACTCAGTGCTTGCTGCTGCCGTGTCTCCTGTGCAGAGATGAAGAGGAGGAGGAGGACTTAAATCTCCCTCCTTGTGCATGCAGGAGACTGGAAGTCAAATGCAGTCAATGCCCAGGCATTAAGAGTTCAGCAATCTCTGAACCTTGGCTTTACAATTTCCCTGTGTTTGTGTGTCTGTACCCTGCTCAGTCTTCCCGCATGCTCCCTGCGATGCAGATATGGGAAGCAGCATCATTTACCCACTTACTCCTCTTTTCCATCAAACGAGTAGGACCGGATCCATGGGTTTGGGATGGAGAGTCGTGGTGCCAGGTTGAGGGACGGCAGGAAGGCGGAGAGGGACCCTTCCAGGAGGTGAGGGTTCCCACACACCGCATACTCAGTCTTGCACATATACGGGCACTTGGCAAAGAAGCACACGTTGCTGGCTGGGAGGAGAAGAGAGAGAATGGGGAAAGGACCTACCATCTGCAGGAGGCTGCAGGGTAGCCTGGACTGACCTCTTCCCCATCGTGTGACAGTGACTGCGTGTATTGTGACATATGTAACCACGTCATGGATGGGAAATTGCCGAATGATGGACAATACCTGGATTTTGGTCAACGGACAGACCTGGTCCGCTGCTAAGGGAAAGGTTAGGAAAAGAGGGCAGGCGAATAGATCTGGCAGATGATTCGAGGTGGAGGCTGAGAGGGACACCTCTGCTGTAACCATGTCTTCATGCAGCTCTTTCATGCAGGAATTTCATTTGTGCACAGCAGCACAAGTCCTGCCGGCCCCTTTTGCCTGCAGACCCTGCCCTTCCACCCACCATGGACCAACACGTCGAATCCCACCTCGCAGCAGGCAAGCCCTCACCTACCTGGTGAGATGAAGAAGACGCTCTGCAGGATCTCGTTCTTGGTGACCTCCAGGATCTCCTTGGTGACGTTGATCAACCTCCCAACTGTGGGCGGCACCCTCCGGAAATCCAGGATCCTGCACAAAAGGGAGAGCGGCTCAGAGCCTGCGGTGCAAGGGGGGCCGTTACTGCGCAGGAAGGCAACGTGGGATGGGAGATGCTGCCCTCCTCCCTTCCATTGGTAAACCAGGGGCCTTTTGATGAATGCACCCACGTGGATATTTTTTTTTTTTTTTTCCTTCCAGCTTTTTTCTAGCAAATAGCCAGGATCATTTTACCCTCTGGACCAAAAATTTATTAGCTGTTTTAATAGCTATTATTATACTATAGTATTTTAATAGCTATTGCCTGGAACAATCTGGATATTCTCCAAGATTCATCTCT
>NW_009624369.1:2805-8556 GCF_000690535.1 Cariama cristata | reverse complement strand
CTAGCTGGTTTCTCCCATCCCCTCGCATACAAGTGGGGTCCTTCAGGGACCAGAACAGCACTTCGGGCCCTTCTACGATGTTGGGTTTGACACGGAGCGAAGATGTGTTGAACCTGGTACAACACGGCCGAGACGGCGGGAGGCAAGGAGGCATCACCCCACTCAGAGGCACAGATGCCCAGCTGATTCATCTAAAATTTTCTTAAAAAAATCAGGGCCTGGGGCGGAAAGGCATTCATGTCAGCGAGTGGAAAGCCGCTGTTGATTGCTGAGTCAGTAACGTGGGGTGAACGGGCTAATGCTGTGCTTTGCTCCTTTGGTAATGCTCTCTGCTTCTGAGAATTGAGCACAAAACAGGATTTAGCCTGTTACTTATTGAGCAATGTTTAAAGGAAAAAAAAAATATTTGCTTTCATATAGCATCTTTCAGCTCTTAAAACCACAAAGCACTTCAGAAAAGCAGTCCAGCCTCATTTTTCTGGTGGTGGAGCTGGGAAGCAGAGAAGCAAGCTGATGGTAGCTGAGTGAAGCAGAGTCACTGCAGTGATGTAGGGGCAGAGCTGGAAAGGGAATTCAGCTCGCTTCATTCCCTCGCTCAGAGTTTGAGCTACAGGACCTACAGCCTCGTCCTGCTTACCCTAGGAGTTGGGCGTGGGAACTGGAGAACCCCATCCACCATCATCATCAGGGATCACTTTCCCTTGATGTTCAGTACTCATCCCATTGAGGGGAAGAAGGCTGCTGCCCTCCTCTTCTAATAAGGGTATTTTTGATTTTATTAAAACCAAAGCCTGCTGGGAAGAGGTGCCAGGTTAATTGCTCATTAGCTGAAGGCTTGAAACTGCATCACTGCAGTTCATCTCAATCCAAAACACGCCTTGATTGCTGATTGAGCGTGTGACTCCCTCAGCGGGAGGGGATCCAGGCTGCGCCCAGAGCTCATCTTTGCACTTTGGTGCATGGGAGGGACCACGTGCGTGTGGCCGTGTGACGGCCGGGCGAATACCTGTCCCCTTCGCAACCTGGGCGTCATCTGCCAGCCTGTTCTTCTGCAGCGGCCGAGGCAAAGCTGGCTCCTGGGCTTCAGATGAGAGCCAGAGCCACCCCATCCCCAAATAACACATCAGCTCCCCAAAGGGTACTGCGAAGCAATCGCTTATCTGAGTCTGAGGAGCTCCGCAGGGCTCAGCACGGCTTTTCTCGTGCCAAAGCTCTCCATGGGCAGAGGACCGGGTGCTGGCAGCTGGAGGGGACAGGCGCCGTGGCAGGTCCCTACCTGTCCAGGTGGAAGGCGGCGATCTCCGCGTTGTGCCGCTGGAAGTCAACGAAGTAGAAAAAGTCCTCGGGAGTCTCTTCCTCGCGTTTCTGCCTGGAAGAGAGCAAGGGGTTACCCTAACCAGGCGCAGCGGTGCGGGCAGCCTGGACACAAAGTGGTGGCACAGGGACAGCCCGTGTGCTCGGGGACAGCCGAGCTGTGGCCACGCTGGTGCCAGGGCCACCGGGCAGAGCTGCAGTGCCTGGTGCCCAAACCAGGATCCAAAGCGCCTGGTGCTGAGCCGGAGCCATTGCCCGCTGTGCCGGGGAGCGGCACTTGTGCCCTGTCTCGGTGCCAGGTGGGCGAGGGAGGCAGAAGGCCTGACTATGGGCTTTAAAACCATTTATGCCAGAGTTTAGACCCACTTAGGACAGCGTTTCAGGTGGGTACAACGTCAGGGGATGCTGGAGGCCATGCTGCACTTCTCACATTGGGAGGCAGAGGACAGCTCAGGTTTGGTGCTCTCATGTCCCTGAGATGGGAACACCAGCGCATTTCATGTCATTTTCTGGCTGTCACACAGTGCCCCGATAGGCACCGCGTGTGAATTTGCATGCTCGGCCTCCCAAGCAGCCGTGTGTCACAGGAAAGCCCACAGGCATTGCTGAGCCCTCCTGGCTCCCTCGGGGACCTGCCGGACACCGGGCAGAGGGGGATGGAAACCCAGGGGAGAGGAGCTGGCTGCTTTCTGGATGAGCAAACCATCACAGTCGCTGTGCTGCCAGCTGCCCTGCCTGTGCACAGAAAATAGTGAGGGGGAATAGATGTGAAGAACCCCAAGGGGCTGCAAATAAGTACAGGAGCAATTTAAAACTCCTGTTTGAGGGGACCAGGACTGATGGCTATTTCTTGGAAATAGTCTGGGGAATCCAAGGAGAAACAAGGTAAAACACAAAGTCAGCTGGGGAAGAGGAAGAAATGGGCAGTCCCTAACGGCAAAGCTCTTGGAAGAATGAGTGTCCCAAGGTCCTTCGCCGTCTGGCATCTATGAACCAAGAAATTTCCAATGTCAATAAGCAGTGTGGGAACATCAGTGTTTATCTGCGCGTGTCTCTGGGATGGTGTGAACAGCTGATAACAATTAAACCTTTTTAGCTATCAAGGTAGCTGAGTGCAGGAGAGGAAAGATGCGGCTGCGGTGGGGCTGGCCTTGCCAAGGATGCTCGCACCCCTCGCCGCAGGGCTCCCTGGTTCATGGCCACGCGGGGCGGCGGGGGCTCTGCTGGCGAACCTTACCTCATGGGCTTGAACATGGCTTTCCCAAAATCCTGGAACCTGAGGACCAACTTCAGGTGCACGCCGCTGGGCTTCACGACTTGGGGAGGAAACGGGACGTTAGCCACCTCGAAGGCCTCCCCGGCACACGGTGAAGCACCGGTTACGCACTCTGGCGCGATTCAGCTTTCCACCCCGGTGAGCACATCCCGGCTGCTCCCCTCTGCTTCTGCAGTTATTTTCCCTCTCTCCCTCTCCCCCGTGCCATGGAGGAGATTCCCCTCCAGCACTTCTCCCGACAGCCATTTTTTACATCCTCTTGTGGACCCTTTCCTCCCCCAGTAGAAACCAGTGGCATACTGGTGTCCTGGCACCCACATCCCAGCCTCTGCTGGAGCGGTGGGGTTTAACTGGGGGGAGCAGAGCCTGGCATTGCCTGGCTTTACGTTTCCCTTGCTGAGGTTAGGATGGAGGAGTTGGGGACTGGGGTCAGCTGAAGCGATGGTGTGCGAGGGGAGGGCAGGGACGCGAAGCATCGCACTCACTCTGGCTGCAGTCGCAGGCTCCCAGCAGCGCTTTCTCGTCCTGGCTGTAGTCTGCAAGGGCAGGAGGAGCGGTGAGACCCCCGCCGGGCTCAGTCTCTTGCTGCTGGCCCCCCTCCCAGCACTAGGCATGCAGGGGACCACTGCCTGCCTGTCCCTGCCTGCCCGTGGTCCATGGTGAGGGGTGCAGTCCCCCTGGGGGGGCTGAGGCAGGCTGTCGGGATTGAACCGCCGTGCAATGGGTCCCTGGCATGGCTGGCACCAAAAAATGCTGCATTAAGGGCCACAGCCCGGTCCTTCCTCCCGTCCCAAGGTAAGGGCATGGCGAATGCAGAGCACAACACCTGTGGGGAAGCCGGCACAGGGCTTGGGGCTTCTTCCAGCGAGTGACAGCTCCTGCCTTGTTTGCAAAAGGGACCTGACCAAAAGGACAGCCCCATGCAGCTCCCACCAGCCCCATCCCCACGGCAGGAGGGTGCTTACCGGCACTGATAGTGGTGAAGTCTTGCATGTCCCGGAGGAGCCTGTTGACGGCAGGGCTGGAGCGTGGGTAGAGCCCATCCCGGCTGATGCCCAGGTGGAACTGGAGCCAGCTGGCCTCCGGCCGGAGCGGCACCAGCACCACCGGCGAGGTTAGGTTGAGCTCCTCCCTGTAAAGCTTGTGTCTCCTGGAAGAGAGGGGTTATGGGGTGATGAGGATGAGCTACAGGATGGAAACCTGTGATCTGAGCCCAGAGGCTGTTGGGGAGTGGAGAGGGTGCTGGGGAGCAGAGGTGGGGGGCACAGGGTGGATAAGGAACGTGGGCACTGTCCGAGGGGAAACTGAGGCAGGGAGCGATGACTGAGATGGTCAAAGGTCTCTCAAATTCTGCCGCCTTCTTGCCCCTGCAAAAAGCCCTGAGAAAGCAGCCACAAGGGCGAACACAAGGGACTCTGTTGTCTTCTCCTCACCGCATCAGGACCAGGAGGGGTGTCAGGGCATGGCTGGGGCTAAACCACATCTCCAGCAACACAAGAGCTGGCCCATGTGATGGATGAAGAGCTTCCTGGAGGGGCTGAAGGCTCCAGGCCAGACTTGGGGAGGGATCATGATGTGACAGCAGATAATTTGAGTCTTGACTGCTCAGTCAGGTGTCCGGAGAACCCAGAAGAACAACAGGGTCTTGTCCAAGCGAGTCTCCACAGAGGGCTGTCTTTATGGTCATTACATCTCTGGCAGAGTTTTTTCCTGAGGCCAGAGGTCCCAGGCATGGCAAACAAAAATCACTAAGTTAGAGCCACAAATTGCCTCCGCAACCAGACTCACAGCCCTCAGTCCGGCGAGCAGGGATGTGATGAGGCCATCTGGCAGCGTCCTGCCCATCATCTCTTAAAATCAAGGTTGAACCCAGCCCTTTCTTGGCGGGTGGAGCCAAAGGGGCCTCCCAAGTTCAATAATAACCCAAAAACATCTCTCCACTTGATCAGCATTTTCCTCAACCTTGAGACCTCCACAGCTGGGACCCACACTTTGCTAAATGGCAACTGAAAGGTCACTTATTCCACCTGGCCGAGGACAGAGCGTTAGCTTCTCATTAATGCCGGCCGAGCCACGTACGGAGTAGGCTGTCCTGATAAAGGGAAAATGAAGTTCAGTTTGCGCTGAAAGTGCCAAGATACATCCGTGAAAGAAAACGGGAGCTGGGGGCTGATAACGAGGGGGGCATTAACCAAGGTTGGGATGGAGCGGCAGGGTGTCCTCCGGGATGGCGGCGTGGCTCTGCCGGGGTTTGCCACGCTGCGGTGGCTGCAGCAAGCGGGTGCTGACCGTGCACCGAGGCATTTGTCAACCAAGGAGTTGGCGCTGGTGGCTGGAAAGGGCTCAGGGGCATTGCTGGGTTTTTTTCTTCCCTGCGCAGACCAGCAGGAAACCGTTGGGTTTCGGTTGGGTTTTTTTTTCCGTCATCCTTCTCCATCCAAGCAGGTAAACAGTGTGGTTGGTCTGGTCTAACCATGAGCAAGGGATGAACCCTCCTGATGGCGAGGGATGGCGACGTTTCAGTAGCGTCCTGGGAGAAATCTAGGAACTGGAGAGACGCGGCGTAGCTGCGGGTCAGAGCAGCCCGTTCCCTCTCCCGGTTTGTTTGCCTTTCAGCTGGATCAGGTCAGCTACAGTGCAAAGTCCACACGTGCACGGTCAGCAAGAACGGTGTCGGGGCATTTCTCTCTCGGTCCGACTCTTTGCTCAGGCTATCTG
Organism: Cariama cristata; assembly: GCF_000690535.1. Taxonomy (NCBI): domain Eukaryota; kingdom Metazoa; phylum Chordata; class Aves; order Cariamiformes; family Cariamidae; genus Cariama; species Cariama cristata. The sequence goes on along the minus strand of NW_009624369.1, from coordinate 3,248 downwards.
CAAAGGAGGCAGAAGCTCCCCCGAGACGGGAGGAGGTGGACCTGGGAGCACGCTGAGACTCGTCGCCGGGTTCGGCTGGCAGGCTGTGCACAAGGATGTGGCCCCGGGATGCTGTCGGCTCCGGCAGACGTGCCTCGACCTTCCGCCACGCTGCCGTGCACCAGGTCTCGTGTGGACAAGTCTTTGAGGCACGACCGTAACCCCCTGCCATGGCCAGGGACAATAAAGGCCCCAGAGTAATTTAGGAGAATGACTCAGGATTTTTCCCTAGGGAAGCTGCCCAAATATTTTACCATATTTGCTCTCCTGCCTCCCATACACACAGGCTGTTCCCCCCTGGGGTGGCAGTGAGCAATAGATTACTGATGGGGAAAAAAATGCAGCGGTTATGCAAGGGGAGGCAGTTCCCGGCCGGCGGCTGCTTCCCAGCCCAGCGCAAGGTC
>NW_009624369.1:2513-2744 GCF_000690535.1 Cariama cristata | reverse complement strand
GCCCCTTTCCTGCCTTTAAACCCCAAATACAGCTCCCTCGGCCTCCCCTTTTCCTTCAGGATTCCTGAAATATTTCCCTGTAGGAACAGATCTCTGCAAAAGACATAATGATATAAACCCCGGGTTTATTTCTACCTTGCTATAAATAGCCCCGGGGTTGCCTTAGCTCTCCGCTCAGCCAGCTCGCTGCGGGGCTGGGGGGGACACGGCGTGGGGTGATGCTGGGCTCAG
>NW_009624369.1:375-2344 GCF_000690535.1 Cariama cristata | reverse complement strand
GCTGGTTCTGCATCCTGCAATCAAACCCCTGGTCCTAACTGAGGTGCCAGGGAAGAGCACGGTGATGGGCAGCAGCCAGGACGCAGCGAGCACCGTGGAGGTAGGACACGGGGCGCTGTGCTCCCCTGGCCCTGGGTATCCGAAACGGGCCGTACCCTGGGGCCCCTCCAGGAGCTGGCAGAGAGTCCCTGACCCGCTGATGTCCACCTGGCTGCAGAAAAGGACGACGGGCTTGCTGGGCTCTAGGTACAGGGCTAAGCTACAGCTTGTGTCTCTCAAGAGGAGCATCCTGCCACTCTGAAAGCTGCTTTGCCAACAGTCAGACCTGCGCGTGATGCAGAAACGTGCCATCACCCGGTCAAGCCGAGGAGAGGAGGGGCCATGGACACTCCGCTCTGACCCTTGTCTGGTTGGCAGTGGATGTGGTCCCACCTCAGTGAGGGCTGGTGTGGACCCTGCTCCCGCAGCACTATCTTCAGTCCTCAACAACAGCAGCAGCTGCGCTAAACCTATGGATTGGGAGAGAAAGCCAGGGGTTCCCGAGTCCCGCGGAGGACACTGCCCCGCGCTCTCGGACGGTACAGGGATGGCTCTTTTTGTCAGAGGGGACGTGGGCTCTGCAGTGCTTCTGGTGAGGCAGAAATTCCTCCATGCCCACAGCAAATTGATGGTCTTATTAAACGCATCAGCCCTGGCAAGGGCCATCTTCTTATATATTCAATTTGCAGTGCCAACAGCAGGAGAGGTTGTCTGTCACCTCGGCCTGTGCATGCTCTCTGAAGGCTTTACCCACTTATGAGCACCATATATTTTATTTCAAAGTGACTGAGGAATAATCAATACTCTGCCTCCCTTCTCCTTCCTGGAGGTGCAAAGTGAAGTCAATCAAGGGCAAACGGCATCACAGCTTTCCTCCTGGCCACATCCTGACCAAAGCTCAGAACAAAAGGTAACGTGCAGCCATGGCTTCGTTGCAAATAGCTCGTTTAAACAAAGCAGTAAATAAAGTCGGGGAACGCAGACTTCTTACCAAATAGCCAGGGCTGTCCTGCAGGTGAGGCCGGCGTGGACGTAATGCCAGCGCTGCTGCAAGTGCTCAGCACCAGGTGCTCAGGGCTTCTGGTGGTGCTCAAGAAGCCATCAAGTAGGTGTCATGAGCTGCTTCGGTTCAAATCCCACATTCTCACCGGGCATTTGCTTGGGAAACATCTGTCTTGCTACCCAAATCCAGCTGTCTTCAGGAGGCATTGCTCACCTCCGAGAAGATGCGCCCAAGGAGGGTCCGTGGCACCGCGGCACAGCCTGGCCATGGCGCGTGTCCCCAGGGATACCCAAACCCACCGCCTGTGGACTTCAGGTGATGCGAAGAAGGATTCAACACACTCCAGGCTGACTCAAGCAAGGGATGAGCCTCGCAGGGATGACCCCCGGCCGAGCACGCAGGGTGGCTCCAGGCCCCAGGCGCTGCTCAGGCCACGGAGGTCGTTCTTTGGTTCCTTCCATTATCGCTTCCCATCATCTCCTCCCGCAAATTGTGCCTGAAACCAGGACCGGGTGACTCCCACAGAAATAAAAGAAAGCGGAGAAAGTGGGAGCTTGGAAATCCTGCCCACGTGGCTCAGCAAACGGCACATGAGTGGCGGGAGGAGCAGGAGCCGGCTCTGACACTGGAAACCAAACCTGGGCAGCGGGGAAGTGCCAGGATGGGGACCCCTGAGGTGGTCCCCAGGAGATGCTGCTGTCCACTTGCAGGTGGGCACTGTCCCATCCCATGGAGGGTACAGCAAGGCGATGTTGCAAGCTTGGCGTGCTGGGAGCCTCTGCGCGGAGGCACGATGGTGACCTGCTCTGGCACCGCATCACCGCGGCCATCCCTATTAGATCCCAGTTTGTGCGTGAAGGAAGAAGCTGGTGGGGTGCAGGGAGGAGCGGGGGGGTGCTGGGGGATGCTGGCTGTTTGCAGCTTGGC
>NW_009624369.1:0-226 GCF_000690535.1 Cariama cristata | reverse complement strand
AGCCCCCCCGGGGGAGGAGAGTGGGGGTGTTTTCCCTGCCACTGTTGCTGGGGCTGGGAGAAGCAGCAAGAAGCGGTCTCTGAGGTGGGAGTCCCTTTCTCTCCAAAAGGAAAAGCCTCCGTGCTTTTTCTTGCAGAGAAGTCAGCAGTGGGAAGAGGAGAGGGGCTGAGGAGGGAGCCAGCACCCCGATACCACTATCGTGGGTCAGAGGAAAGCTGTGGAGGCA
>NW_009624368.1:0-31910 GCF_000690535.1 Cariama cristata | reverse complement strand
ACAACCACCCCCACACCACTTCACAACCACCCACACCTCCCTCACACCCCCTCAACCGTCGCCTCACACCTCCTCAAGACCCCTCCCGCACCCCCTCACACCCTTTTATGCCCACACCCACTTCCCCTCACACACCCTAACCCCCAAATCCACACTCACCACCCCAAACCCACAACCCCTCACACCCATACACCCACACACTTACACATCCTTACATCCACCTGCTGCCTCATTCTCTCCCACAGCCTCACACACCCTCATACCCACCATCACACCCCCCTCACCCACATTCACTCACACCCCTCTCACCTCCTCACATCCTCACACAGCTTCACACCCCAACACACCTCCACATCCACACCTTATCCCCTCCACAGCCCCTCAGTTCCCCCCATCCCTACACCTTTATACATCCACATGCCCACATCCTCTCCCCTCTCACACCCCCATACCCTCACACCTATACACAGCCCTATCCCACAGCACCTCCAGTCATTTCCTCCTCGTGAAGAGTGTGGCCATCACCCCTCACAACAGAGGCAACACCGAGGTGCATTTGGCTGTACTTACTCGTTTCCTTTATGTCTCATGAACAGTAGAAACAACCCACCTAAGACCCTTCTTCAGCACCTCACTGCGTCCTACTGCCCAGGGTTGTGAATTTAATGGCATTAATAGGGATTAGAGGAAGGTGAGCCCAAAGAGATGCTTCCTTCAGGTGTACTCAAGTTTTACTCTGCAATAATCCCTGGCTGCTTTGGACGGCAAAACTGCCAAAAGGCAAAAAAAATATTTTGGTCCTATCCGCTTGTAAGAGAACTAAGAGGCCCCAGTTCTCTCGCAAGGCTTCTTAGTTATTAAACAATCCTAAATGCATCCAGCTGGTTAAATTTTTTATTACAAGTTTTTTTCTTCTGCAGGAGTACTCACGGACCCTGCTGAAGGCAAAGGCCCCCATGTCAATATAGGATGACCTGATATCATGGATTGTCTCTCTGCTGCTTGCTCCATGTCAGGAGCAATCTAATCAAAGCCTGCCAGGAAAGACACTTGCTTCTTTCTTGATACTTTACGTTTCTCACCACCACACGAACCTGGCAGGAAATAAGTCCCAGTTCCTGGGTTTTTCTTGCATGGCAGGCACATGAAACGTTTATCTGCAGCACTGCTTTAATGCAACGTCACTTTATAGGGATTTGTTTCCTGAGAAGTAGGTTGTTGTATGTTATCCAGAGTGGCTTGTAAGCAGTCTCAGCACCCAACAAGCTTCAACAAGAAAAAATTTGTTCCAACAAAGCCAAGGTATAGGCTCTTGATCACAAAACTAGAAAAAAATTGCAAAATAAAAAATTCCTGTTGAACACTACAGTCAATCTCTTCTCATGGCTGCCATGTAGTATTTCTCTGAGGTTATCTTAGCTCCTTGAGTCCCCTTTTTCTAAGCTCATTGTCTCATAGGACTTCTCTTCCTATGGGAGTCTTTCAGGTTACTACTAAAATCCTATGAAATTTCGAAGCATGGTGAAAGAACTTTCTTGATTTTCATGCAAGTTTAGGTCACCTTCACAGAATCACAGAAACATTGAGGTTGGAAGTGACACCTGGAAGTCATCTCGTCCAACCCCACCCCAATCAACCAGAGTCACCTAGAGCCACTTGCCCAGAACTGTGTCCAGACATTTTTTAATGTCTCCAAGGATGGAGACTTCCACAACCTCTCCAGGCAACCTGTGCCAGTGTTTGGTCACCCTCACAGTGAAAAAGTGTTTCCTGATGTTCAGAGAAACCTTTTGTTTCAACTTGTGCCCATGGCCTCTTGTCCTGCCACTGAGCACTACTAGAAAGAACCTGGCTCTGTCTTTTTTGCACCCTCTTTTCAGTTATTTGCATACATTGGTAAGGTCCCCCTGAGCCTTCTCTTCTCCAGGCTGAACAGCAGCTCTCTCAGCCTCTCCTCACAGAAGAGATGCTCCAGTCCCTTCATCATCTTCACGGCCCTTTGTTGGAACCCCTCCAGTATGTCCATGTCTCTCTTGTACAGGGCAGCCCAGGATTGGACCCAGCACTCCAGATGTGGCCTATGTGACCACACTAGCGCTGAGCAGCGGGGAAGGATCACCTCCCTCAACCTACTGGCAATATTTTGCCTAATGCAGCCCACCTTCTTTCTGGCAAGGGCACATTTCTGGCTCATGTTCATCTTGGTGTCCACCAGGATACCCAGGTCTTTTTCCGTAGAGCTACTTTCAGCCGGGTGGCCCCAGCATGTCCTAGCGCCTGGGGTTCCTCTTCAGGTGCAGGACTTGGCACTTCAGCTTGTTGAACTCTTGAGGTTCCTGTCAGCCCATTCTCTGGCCCCTCCGGATGGCCACAAGACCCTCTAGTGTATCAGCCAGTTCTTCCAGTTTTGTGTCATCTGCAAGCTTTCTGACGGTATGCTTTGCCCCATCATCCAAATCATTAATGAAGATGTTAAACAGATCTAGACCCCTGGGGTACACAACTTGTTGCTGACTTTGTGCTACTGATCACCACTCTCTGGGCCTGGTCCTTCAGCCAGTTTTCAACCTACCTCACTGTCTGCTTATGCAGCCCATACATCAACAGCATCTCTATGAGGATCTCCTGGGTGTCGAAGGCCCTACTGAAGTCTAGGTAGACAATAACCACTGCTCTTCCCTCATCTAACAGGCCAGTTGTTTCATTGTAGAAGGTCATCAGGTTGCTCAAGCATGACTTCCCCTTGATGAAGCCAAGCTGACTACTTCCAATCACCTTACTGTGCTGTAGTCTTGTTTGGCTGCTTCGCGCCTCTGATGCTGCTTATGGAGCATCCTTAAGCACACATGCGAATTCTGCCTGCTGATATCCCCGATATTCCAAGGACGTTGTACTGGAATGCTGATTCCCACAAAAGCACACTGTAACACTTCTACACAACATTTTGCAGAAGTTGCCTTTTGTCATGCTAACTTTTTGCGGTGGCGATGCGCGGACGATGCAATAGTTAGATGTGGGACCTGCAGCAATTGTCTTGTCTCCCTCGCAAACACTGTTAATTGTGGGGACTGTAGTGCTGTTATTGTGCAAGGTCCTATACTCATCTATTTTAAAAGGCGTCTGCTGCCTCAAAGATGTTGTTGTCTCAGCATATAATAAAAGACAACAGGTGAATGCAGCAAACAAATAGGGTAGGTGAGGGCAAAGTAACAGCGAAACAATCCATCATGCTCGGTATAACAAGTAGCAGTCACAGGGCACCAGCATCTTGATGCTGTGAAAGGCTATTTTAGGCATCACAGGAGACAGAAGTTTCCAGGAGGAATGTGAAGGAGATTTGTGCCGTTCCACTTTTAAAAAGTACATGACAGAATTGGTTAGATACCAGCATGACTAAGAGCTGGTTGAATTGTATGAATAAGCGACTAAGACAAACAACATCCCAAGGGCACGTTCTTCAGTTACTCTTTAACCTTGTCTTTCAAAAACTAAGTTGGGAGAATTTCCGCAGACTTTTTTCTTTTTTTTTTTCTGTGGCATGATTCTAATTATCTTTGTTTTCTTTTACTCTCTGCACCTCACCCACATTGTTAAAACTTGGTCTTTGCCAAATAGTCTCTGAAAAGCATGTATATTCAACACCCACTCTTCAGGAAGGTTACTGCTCTTCTCAGACCTGTTGTTGTGTGAATTATGTAAGATACGGAGGCGGTGTACACTTGTGTATGGTTCATCAATTCTGCTGCTGGAGCATCTTCGCTTCTGCAGTTTCTGCAGCTGTCATGTACGCTTTCTTATTCTGCCTTCCGTCCTTGCCTGCATTGTACTGTTGTGCTTATGATAGCCAACAGAAATATCTCAGAAAAAAAAAAAATCAAAAAGAAGTGTGTCGCACCAGTTCTTAGAAGAGCACTTTTAGGAAGATAATTAGATTTTTTTTTTCATGAATGTCACAATATCCTCCCTTTTGGCTACTTTTAATTGGATGTAAAACAACTGTTGGTATCAAGAAGTAAATTTTTATGTTAACAGTGAAGGAGGCTGGAAAATCAGAGTAGAGAACACATCAATGGAGTGCAAAGTTTATTCTAAAATACAGAAGATGTTTGCACATGCACATAGCATATTAGTTTATCATACTTCTTGGTATCCCTCTCAGGACCTCTATCAGACTAGCCCTCCTATATTTCACTGACAGTTGGGCTAGCTAGATATCTACCAGCGGAGTGTTATGGTCACAGAATACTAATATTCATTTCAGTTGTCTAAAATGTTCCACTGCACTGATTCTTGATAAACTTTTGTCCAAATACCAACAGGCAGACAGCAAAACTAAGAAAACATACTTAGTTTTCTGGTAGCCAGTTCAAGAAGCTGCTGGAAGGCCAGAGCTGGACTGCAGACCTTGAACCCTTGTTTTGGGAAGGTGGTTTCAGAGCTTAAACCCCAGGCTTTGCAGGTGGGAGTCTGGGCACACCTGAGAGCCTAGCCTTTCCTGGCGCTGCGGGGGTTTCCGAGTGCTATCAACCCCAGCAGGGGACTTCCCTGGGTCCTTGAGGATCCTGGGAATCGACTAACTCAGCTGTTTCATTTTGTTTATGGAAATAAAAAGAATGGAAATATTTTGATCTGAAATAAAACTGGTTTGGGGTTTTGCTTTCCATGAGAAATTGAAAACACTTCGATTGTCGTGTGTGTTTGGTACTGACCAGCCTTAGTCTATGCTAGCAAAAACTGATTCAAATGAAGCAGGAGTCATGATTGCTTATTGATATATCTTAATGCATTAGTGTATAAATTGTTGAACATGGTACAATGTAATATCAGTAATTCTAGTCATTCCATTACTTTATTATGTATTGGTGGAGAGAAATTTTTTCAAAACTATGTATAAATGGAAAAATACAAAAACATAATTAACTTGGTTTAGTTGTGGTGACTGAAAAAAAACCCCATCCTGAAATTAGTATTATTATCTACTAATTTGATAACTTAAAAATACATTTTAAAACATTATGTGCAGAGGCAGATGTTTACTGTGCTACAACTGTTTGCTGAGAGGAATGCAATAACAAATTGTAAAAAACAGTGTTTCTTAAAAGTACTTTTATCAAATATAACAGGTACAGCTGCTTGCTTGTTTTATGCTAGTGATCTAGAGACATCACTAGAGAGGTCTAAGAGACAAGAGAGGAGAGAGAGGCAATAGGCAGAGTACAGAGAAGCACTATGTTTTGTTTCAAAAATAATGAGCAAAATCAAACAGAAGAAATCAGGACTCCATTAAGAGTCTCACAAAAAGCCACAACTCTGCATACAGTATAAAATCTAGAATAACACTTTATTACTTTATTGGTTTCTTAGATAATTTTGATTTTGAGGTATACCTGACCCTGTACTGTCTTTGCTAACACACTCTGTTGGGTCGATCATATAAGGTAAGAGCATTGAGACAGCTTCATCTGGCATTTAGTCTGGTATTACACTTTTGGCTTCTGTGAGGTAATGCCAAAGCCAAGTTTTCTCCTGACTGCTGTCAGGCATGTTTTAATTATCTAGTTGTGACATGGAGTCTTCTTTCTGGAACAATATTCTCTCTGAAGTGTTTGGTGTATTTTTGCTAATTACTTCAATTAAAAAATTGACTGTGTGTGGGAATTGCTCTTGTGATACTTGCAGGAATAATTACGTTTGGTGAAGGAACAGGAGTTCTTAAAATAATTTTAGAGAATACATTGCACTAAAATGTCTTGTTCCATGGACACAACCATTTGCAATGCTGCAAAACACAAGTGCTAGTTTCCGAAGTGGTGTAAGTGGTATCCCTAAGCAGGTTCATGGGATAACTCTCTTTTGCCAGTGTTCTTATTTCCCCTCATGTGAATCAGATATTACTAACACAGCATGGGAACATCCATAGAGTTGATTCCTGCTCATAAATGTGTTCAGGAAAATTGAAAATAGATTGTGAAAGAAGTTTGTAAAATTAGTTGACATTATAGTGTTAGGCATATTGGTAAAGTAAGAGGGTAGCAAAGCATGCTCTCTGCCATACACCAAGGACATCTGTCAATATAGTGATTCCTAATCACAGCACTTGTTTTCTGATTAGGATGAAAAATCACATAATAGTTCAAGACCAATTGCAACTTTCTCTGCTTACAGTCTTATTTGAAATTCATAGACTAGTGATGGTCAACACCAGATGAATCTTTCATGCTACTGAGAAGAAAAACATACACTCACAGTTTTGTTACAAAGCTTTTTTTTCCCCTGACAGATTTTTTTATCTTTTGAGCAGGCCAAGCCATTATTCTGCCGTGACTTGAAGGATATGGATTTCCTTCATATGAGGATAAATAATACACTGAAGGAGAGAAATCATTATTTAGATTACAGCAGAGTTGTCTATACCCTTTGTATACCATAGTAGTTTCTAAAGGAATCTGAATTACATGCTAGACAAAAATATACAGTGAGTTGTGCAGTAGACAATGGTGTAACTGCTGTGTGACAAAAGGAAGAGAATCTACATGATTCCATCTGAAAGAGAATCATAATATGATGAAGGACACTGAGATTCAATACTCTGAAGAAATCAGTTTTGACTGACGGAAATAGAAATATGCACATAAGTACTTAGTGAGTAAAGAAGAACTCCAGAAGAATGGATTGCCTTTTTATATGATTAATGACTGAGTAAACATGAGAAAAAATTAATTTAAAATTAATTAGGAAAATTAATTCTTTCTAAACTTAGGTGGGTTAAATTGATGGGGTTTTCCACCAAGGACTCTTGATGGGAGCAGATCTAAATTTTAACCTTTCTGAACAAAACCTAACAAGATGAGCTATAGCAATTAAAATCCCCTTCTTGCACTCATGAAAATGAAGCTCTCTTTCAAGCTGATTTCACAAGGAATAGTTTTCAGGAGCTTTTTTGCTGTGTTTAATAACCTACTGCTACAGCATTGGAAAGTTCAAAAGCTTCTAAAGTGCTCCTTACTGCAACTGCACAAGCTTTAGTGGAATTCAGTGGTCCAATCTATTTTAAGTTATTCACTCTTACATGAGAAGTATATTTAATATCTTTCTCTTTTCTGTTTTTAATTACTGCAAGACTGGGAATCGATGTAGTAATCCAACGAGATGTTGTGCTCATGGTTTAGAGCAGGCATCCTCTAAGCACATGTTCTGGGGTCTGCGAGGTGTGCTCCTCTGTGGAGCGCGTCCACAGACAGCTCATGTCAAATTATTACAGGTTTTAAAGCTGCTCACCTAGATCTGGTTGAAGCGAGTGACGACATTTCTGCTCCTGCTTGCCCATCACAGTCCGTCGGTAGGAGTTACCGGCCCTACAACTGTATCTGTGGGAAGAATCACTTGAGTATTTCCTTTTCCTTTCAGGCAAACCCACTTTGTTCAGTTCAAATCCCTCTTCGCTGGATATTTAAATGAACCCATTCAGCTCTGTTGGAAGTGCATTAGGCATAATCCCTCTAGCCAGCTGAGAGGTGGAGCAGGGATCTCCAGCAAAGGACTGGTAATTCATCAACTAGTACAGCTGTCTTAAACAGGCGTGCGTATTCCCAGCAGGGTTTTGTGTGAAAAACTGAGTTCAGAGGAAGGATCAACACTAAAAGCATGTTACTTCTAGGAGCAAACATTCTGGTTTTGTGCAAGTGTCCTTCTCAATTAAATCAATGATGCAATTTATAGCCAAAGTGACTTCTTTATAATGTTTTGTTTATTGGAAAAGGTTCTGCTTGGTAATAAGATCTCATTAAACTGAACTGCTGAAGGAAAAGACATTAATTTAGGCTTCCATGAATAATGGTGTACCATCCATTTCTTGTCCTCTCAAGTCCTACATTTACTTTCTTTTCTGTTTTTTCATAGCAGACATCATTTAGCAAAATATTTAATTTCATATGTAAAGCTTTCCTTAATCAGGCAAATATGTGGCCCGATTTCAGGAAAAACACTTATTACTACTTAATCAGACATAAGCACATACTTAAGAGCACTCTATTTGAAATACCTGCTTTTCTTGATCAGGTCAATTCTCTGAATTTCCGTAAATTTCTAATCCAACAGGACAGCTGAAGAGATAAGGGACAGAATTGAGAGGACTATAGCTTGAGGACTGAAGGTGATAGACAAATACTGTAGCCGTTAAAAGCTCTGAGCAAAACAAGATTTACATAGCAAGATAATCTACTTTATAAACCACCCAATTTAATCGGAGAAAAACAGGTAAGTTTTGGCATGTAAGTCCTTGTTCAAGTCACCTGAAAAAAGTCTTGAGAATGTAACCAGAATAGGACTCTGACTCAGAGCTTGTCTGTTGTTTTTCCAACCATGTCAATTAATCTAATAAAAGACTTCTCGTACAAATTTTGCTTTGATGTTATGCGAAAGGAGACAGAATGATCTGCAGACAGAAAACAGAGCAAAGAATACCCCAGGATCACCCCAGCACCAGCGGAAAGCAAATCCTTATAATTTAAAACTAAGAGAAATCAGCAGGTTTCCCATATGCAGTCCCAGTAGTGTATGGTGTCCACCAAGGGAAGCAGGAGATCATCAGCCTAGGCACAATGCTAAGCCTTGTGCTACTGAATGCTCTGGGATGGGACTCGCTTTCACATGTAGTGCAGCCACTTCAGGATAGGAATTGTAGCTGACGATATCTGTGTAGCTGACAAAGGCAGTTCACCCAATCCTGGAAATCCTTCGCTAATGAAATTCTTTGTCACAGCACGTTAAAAGTGCTAAGCCCTGCGACAGTTTGAAAGAGTTTCCTCAGTAATTATAGTTATAGGGCAAGCCAACACAAAAAACTCTGTAACCCTTCTAGGAAACATCAATTTCCTCTTCTAACTTCTCTTTCCCCATTTCCACTCTTTTGTTCCAGGACCTACCACTTTAAAAGATTTTTGTGATTTTTTTTTGTCAACCTACCCTGAATTGGTAGGCTTCATTCCTACAGCCCTCCTGGGCAAGCAGAGACAGTTGACGCACAACTGAATAATGAGGTAAGTATCTCCTCATTTCATACTTAACCAAGCTTTGTCACCTCATTTGTCACCTCTAGTGACCTCACTCTCCACACTAACAAACAACCCTTCCCACAGCTTCTCCCTCTCCGAATCAGCTGCTGCCTGCTCCTATCTTTCTCTTCTGCCAGCACAGCTTTTAAACTACTCAGAATTAGTTTGGGTTTACATTTAAGCCTTTGGGAAATTAGCTGTAGTCTGATGAAGATAACATGGTTGTGTGGTCCCAGTTAAGATTTCATGTCAAGTGCTCCTGATAAGTGCTCTCCTTACATAACATGCATAAAGTAATCACTGTCATTTTCCCCTTCCTGTTTTTCCCCTGGTGTTCTGTATATATACTAATAATATTCTGTCTGCTAAATTAGGAAAGTCATATTATTTAGAGTGTACTTTTCTTCTCCATGGATTGCTCTCCATGACAGAGATTTGTTGTTTGGAATGTTCCCAATTCTGTCCTTCAATGCACCATGGCCGTAACGCTACTGGTGAGCTACTGAAAACATCAGCTTTCTACTGCCAAATGTAAATTGCTGTCCACTGTCAGGTAAGAGAGAGAATGAGTAACAGACAAACACAGAAACATTAATAGTTTGTTTTTCACCTCTTAGGCTGACCCTCTGCTTTTAGCTATCTTGTTAAAACTAGTAGTATCCTTAAAAATTGAAATTTTTAATCTGTTTAGAACACTTTGTTCCTGGGAAAGCATGAATGAGGGGGATTAAATTATATCTGTACTATACTTTTCTTGGTGATTGGTAATTATATTGTCACTCATGATGCTATTCATTGCACTTAGCTGCATGGAACTGGGGAAAACGACGACATTCCCCCCTGTGCCAGACATAATGAGAATTTATGGCTTTTCACAGAATCATACATCAGTGAGGTTCGCAAGTAAATGAACATGGTAAAGTTGTATTTGGAACAATTACTTTTTCTTCAAGTCATAATATAAAATACTTACATTTCCCTTAGGAAATATAAATAGGGAGGTAACAGACACAATGCTCAGCTTAGGTGAACAGAAAACACTTATTTTGTATCTATCTGTTGCTTTTCAACCAGCCTGTCACCCAGTGAAGCACTGGTTTTGAAAAAGGCGCCATACAAATTCCAGGTAGTAACTTGAGCCTTTAGAAGAAGAGAGTAACCATTTTTCTTATCTCAGTTTTTGGATGAATAATCTAAGGTGTCTTTAAAAGGGCATAGATTGAAAAAAAAAAATGTTCAAAGTTACCATCCTCTGAAAATAATACACCTGTCAGCAAACAGTCTTTGTACGTGCATGTGCTTCCTGAACACGCAGACTTACACTCTTCTGCCTATCCACCTTCTTGAAACAGTAAGCGTCTAACCTTCTAGTGGTTGGCATGTCTGTCTTTAGGATGAAAATACTTCTTTTGGACCCAACTTCACTGCAATCAAATGTATTTTCCTAAATCTTGATTGGAATCTGTACAGCATATTGAAAAGCTCTGACGTAAACAGTGCTCTCTAAATGCAGTGCTTTTATTAAAACAAAAAAAAAAAACAAACCAAAAATGCATCTTTTTGGCAGTGACATACTGAAGAAACTGCATCATTAATATGTTCTGAAAACTTTTAAGTAGAAGAATGCTGTGTTCATTTCCAAAGTTCTTATTTCCAGGAATCAATCATAAATTCACTTCATTTGCTGCAGAATTTGACAAATGAATGTAGTTACTTAAATCTGGAGAGGACTCAGTCAGTCCACAAATAGTCAGGGTAACTATGTTCCCAGTAGGCTTGTTTGCATCCAAGTTCTTTAAAGTGGTTCAACAAAACATTTTGGCTTTAGTGAACAGCATCTGCTGCAATGTATGCTTAGGTAGAAATTTCTAACGTAAATTTGTATCAGTATCACAGTGTAATCCAACATCACACAGAGACTTTGCTTCCACTTTTAATAAATGTCAGTTGCCATAAACACAGTACTTTGCAGACTCGCTCTGCAGAGCTTTCAACAGTGACCTGTTTTTTGATGCTAACTGGTACATACTGAACGCTTTGGGGAGGTTATTTTCTCTTGTCGGGGTCACTGTGACTTACATTTTTTGAAAAAATAACATCCCCCTGGTAATACTCTTTTTCTTTGCCTTTAACAATGTCTTGGCAAATTAAAACTCAGGAGACTTTTTGCTGTACTACATAAGCATTTAACTTTGTTGTTTTAATTTTTATCGAGCGATGTAACATCAGCACACATGGAGCAAGCAGATCAACACAGGAAAGTACTTACGTTTTCCAGAATGCAAAAGGAACAAAGAGAAAACCGAGACAACCCAGAACAGATGCTGATTTTCTTTTTTATCAGCTAAATGTTGCCAATTGCCTTGGAAAATTCAAGAGGTGTTCATAGCTGATATTCTAAGTGTTTTTCTCTTAGTAACGAGGTTTGATTTTTCAAAAGCAAGCAAAATCAGGGTTTAAACTTCTTAGAAAACCAGGTGCTGCTACGCTCCTCTGTACAGTTATAACGTGTAAAACCCGCCAATGGCCAGTGCCACCCTCCCTGATGTTAGAACTGGGCCTCAGTGTGACATTAAAGGACGAGTATTATTACTTGAATCTCCCACAATACTGATGCACAAGATCACAAGGTGATGCTTTTAAAATGTTTTGGAGAAACAGCAGCATTTTGAGGGTTAATTTTATCCTTTTTTTCACTCTCCTGTTCTCAGACTGATCTGCAATGAAAGGGAGGCAGGGATACCTGTCGGTAGGCTCTCACTCTCAGGGTGGCAGCTGCAGCACAAGGAAGCATAGCTGGGGATGGTACACCTGAGCTCGTCTCCGTGGCCCTTCATATATGGAGTCCTCTGCCCTCTGACAAACTCCCCACAGTCAGAACACAGCAACAGACTAACATGACAGATCGTGTTGTGGTAATATTGGCAATAACAAACTTTGGTCAACACTTGGCATTGTATGCCATTAGAATCACAGTGTTACTACAGTACCAGTATATTGCTTGCTACTTTTAGGGAACAGTAATGCAAAACATTATTATACTAGCTGTATTTAATGAAAGAGGAAACAGGACTCCACTCTCTGCTTATAAGCCATATTTGTATGCCACATAGAATATTCAAATTCACACCGACAAATTAACACTCTGCATCTGCACTGGTAACATTTAAAACGGACGTAAGAACACAGATTCTGTTAAGAAAGCAATGTTTACATTCTTATGCTGCAAAGTGGCCATGGTCAAACTGACATAGCAACTTTTTAAAGAGCAGCAAACCTTCACACAGGTGTGAAGTTAATGGAAATGTTAAAACTTCTTTATCAGATTGTAGTGGGTTTGTGTGGCAAGGTTTTGGTAGCTACAGGGCTATAGAGGTGGCTTCTGTGAGAAGCTGCCAGAAGCATCCCCTGTGCCTGATGGAGCCAATGCCAGCTGGCTCCAAGACAGACTCACTGCTGGCCAAGGCCCAGCCCATCCGTGATGTGGGTAGCGCCTCTCAGGAAATAGTTAAGAAGAAGGAAAAGAAAACTGTGCAAGAGCAATTGCAGCTGCAGAGAGAATGTGTGGTAGGAGCAGCCCTGCAGTCCCCAGGTGACTGCAGCAAGAGGAGGAGGTGCTGCAGGCCCAGAGCAGAGATTCCCCCCAGCCCCTGGTGCAGCCCATGGTGAGGCCAGCTGTCCCCTGGTAGCCCATGGAGGCCCAGGCTGGAGCCCGGGAAGGACCCCACGCCGGAGCAGGGGGATGCCCAAAGAAGGCTGGGATCCCGGGGGAAGCCCATGCTGGAGCAGGCTCCTGGCAGGGCCTGTGGCCCTGTGGAGAGAGGAGCCCAGGCTGGAGCAGGTTTGCTGGCCGGGCTTGTGACCCCACAGGTCACCAGGAGAGGACTTCCATGAAGGATCAATGGATCCCTCAACTGCTGCTTGAGACTTCGACTCCATTTCTCTTGTTATGCTTGCTTGCCTTTTCCTCTACACCAGCATGTTTTAAAGATGGTTACAAATGTGTATACCATTGCAGTCAAACTCAGCAGTTTTGATGCTTTCTCACTCAAAACCTTTGTTTACGTAGAAAGGTTCTGACACAGCCTAATGCCTTTCATTGCTTGTGGAATTGTTAGGGATGCTGCCATGGACTGGAAAGATCAATGCAAGGATTCATGTAACCTTAGTTGCAGTACTCCTTAGACCTACCTTGTTCATGCTGCTGACCACCCTCATATTTCCACTGCAGGGTGTACATTTGGAGACTGGGGTGTGGTTTTGGGGATCATTCACTACTGAGGTATTGTACTATTTAATATAATTTGCACTTAATAAGGCTTTATGATTTAAAATGCCTGCCCTTGCACAGAAGTACAGAAACCCTCATTTATTGTGCCAAGACAGCTTTTTCATACACTTCAAATTTGTACTGGATGCCATTCTCTTCTTGGATATCAGCAGGGACACCTGGGTACCTGAAGAGAGGGGAGAAGAAAAAGCAAAAGCCAACAAGTAGATAACAATATCATAATGAGTCACCTGTAATTTATCCAAACAACTAGAAGAGAGAGCTGTTTGAAAAATGATATTAAAATACCATCCTTACAAGAGGTATACTAAGTACAAACTATTTTTAGGAATCATGTTAACTACTATCAGCAACTTGTATGCACTTTTTTTTAATTCAAGAAAACATTCTCTGATACAAAACCCACCACCACCTTTTTGGCTTAATAAAAAAAGCCCAACATTTTTATTAAAGCCTCCAACATGTTATTTAAAATGTCTGAAAAAATAGAAGAGATATAGAACACTTTCACGATTTTATAGAATCACAGAATCGCCATGGTTGGAAGAGACCTCAAAGATCATCAAGTCCAACTGTATACCCAACGCCTCCATGCCCACTAAACCCACTGAACCATGTCTCAAAGCGCCACATCTAAATGTTTTTTGAACACCACCAGGGATGGTGAGTCCACCACCTCCCTGGGGAGCCTGTTGCAATGCCTAACGACTCTTACAGTGAAGTTCTTCCTAATAGCCAACCTGAACCTCCCCTGGCGCAACTTGAGACCGTTTCCTCTTGTCCTGTCGCTAGTTACCAGGGAGAAGAGACCAACCGCCGCCTCGCTACAACCTCCTTTCAGGTCGCTGTAGAAGGCGATAAGGTCCCCCCTCAGCCTCCTTTTCACCAGGCTAAAAGTTTTGGCTTTGTTTTTCCTCAGATGGTTTAGAGGAAATGCTAAGGTAAAAGTTTCTTACAAATCTACAACAGCTTCTTAAAGTAGCTGACTGCTACCCTGCAGTGTGTTCCTCTATATTCCAGATTTACTAAAGCAGTTTTATTAATAGACATTTAAGAAAATCTCCTCCTCTCCCTTTGACAGAATAAGGATTTTGTACGAGTAATGTTGACTTTGAGGGAGAAAGAAATTTTAAATTTTGTTCACTAGGTTTGACTCTATCAAGTTTCCACTTTAGTGAGGGAATTATCTGCTATTTTATAAACTGATGTTTTAAGGCCAAATTCTGATTTCAGTACACTGGCCAAAACCAATGTATACCTGAGAAACAGCCAAGAGGGAGGGAAGGGAGCTTTGGGTCAGATACCAGGATACTAAAGTTGGCTCACGCTATGGCACAGCGCAGTTCAGAACATGTTAAGAGTTGAAAAAGGTGACTCATCCTCTCCACTCACCTTGTTTGTTTCTGCACATCCTTCTTTTCCTGTCCCTACCTATTCTCCTCCATTCCCATGCCCTGTGCAGACACTTGACTTGCCATACGCTCTATTTCTTCCACTGCTGGTCTGTAATCAGCTGGGAACCAAAGCAAGAGTAGCAAGAAGAGGAAGAGGTCCTTTCCCTGCTGGCTCTTGAGGCAGACCTTTAAATTTCTGCCACCTTGCTACTGCCTGTTAGATGTAATCTCATTGGAGAGGACATAAAAGTGTGACTGGAACATGACAAGGGTAAGACAGAAGAAATCACAATGAATGGCAGAAACTTACAGCTCAATACTTTTTCCTACTTAAGTTCATTAGGAAGAAGCAATTTTCTCAAGAGAAAGGAATTGTTATGGAAATTGTTAGAAAGTTATGGTTAGACTCGATGATCTATGAATAACCTTAAAGATCTATAAAGACTCAACCCTCCCCACTCAAACCCTAATTTGTCTTTGGCAATTTATCAAAGACGTTGAGAGGCTAAATACCATTGACTAACAACATACTGACAGTTATGAAGCTTAGTAAATATATCAGTAATTCTAAAATGAGAAATAATAATTAAGTTACTGTCCTGGTTTGGCTAAAATAGGGCTATTTCTCCTTTCAGGAGTTTTTCTTTCAGTTAAGTCTCTTCTAAGTAACTGCACTTTCTGAAAGTGCAGCTACATGTTTTTCAGACAGTGTCGGTTTTTCAGGCTTGATAACGCTGGATGTGTAGAGTTGCTACTGAAGTATCAGTAGGATTGGTATGCAGAGAGGCCCATGTTTACACTTACCCCCATGAGAACCAAGGCCACTGCTGGCCCTCTTCTGTTAAACAAGTAAAAAGTTGTAAAAAGGTTGCACCTGCAGAAGAGTGTGGATGGGACAGGTGACCAAAAACTGGCCGACGAGGTATTCCATCCCATCCACATCATCCTCAGTATAAAGCTAAGGGATCATGGGGGTTGGCTCTTCTTCTTTCACGGTTGGCATCCCGGTGGGACCCTGCTCGCTCTCCTGCCTCCAACCCCAAACTCTGCATCCCTGAATCTGGCTCCTGTCGGCTGCGAAGTCCAGTTCGGGAAGTCCGGGTGCCTGCCCTGCTGCAGCAGCTCCATGAGTCCCTACAGGCTGCGGCCTGCAATCCCCTGACCCTCATCAGGACACTCAGTATCAGTGTTGTATACTTTTCTCCTTATTTCCATTATTAGTAGCATTAGTATTAATACCATCATACTATTTTCCATTATTATTGTTTTATTAAAGTAGTTTTAATTTCCAACCCGTAAGTCTCTCTCCCTTTTCTCTGTCCCTTCCCCTCCTGAGGGGAGGGAGGGATTAACAGAGAGCATCTGCCGCCTGTTTCAAGTCCTGGCCCAACCTTAAACAGTGACAGTTACTTTACAAGCAAACTGACAAATGCAATTCTTTGCTGTAAAGATTATGGAAAGGTTGAAGAACACAGCAACTTCCAACAACCTCTCTGTGCTGAGTGTGGTGCAACTCCAGGTTCTAAGGAAAATATGACCCCAGGGAAAAAATACAGTGAAAAGCACTTCTAACTGAAAACAGAACATGGCCTTAATATGACCCTTACACATTCGACTCACATTATTAAGTCTTCCATCTGAAACCAAGGCTAGTATGCCTCTTGATACTTACTCTGTGAGAAGTTTGTAGTCCTTATAGTCGATTTCTGGAAAAAATGTGTCACTTTCAAATTCCTGCAAAATTCTTGTCATGAACAATCGATGATTAATTGGCTTCTCCATTGCTGCCTTTAAAAACAACAGAAATTACTAAAATTGAGTTGTTCCATGTACAGCTCAACCATGCATGAAGTAGTAGTGTTGTTTATCACAATTTTTAATATCCTTGTTCTATAACACTATTTGAAGTCTGTAAGATAATATGAAGTGTAAGTTATTTGGAACACTAGCTTTCTTTACCAACTCTCCAAATTCTTGTTCTACCTGCACCAGCCATCACCATGGCAGCATTCAAAAAGAACCAAGATAAGAGTGTTAGCATATTTTTCTATTGTAGATTGCATACCAAATATGGTATCTAAAACTGAAACTCAGTTACTATTTAGTGTGTATATATATATGGGATTTAAGCAAAGCAGTGAAAACAGAATTTTAAATCTCTTCTTTTGGACTCTGCCCAAGAGTACTTTCTAAAAGGCTAATTTAATCTTCTGCCAGTTCCACCTGGTAAGTGGCAGCAATATCTATTCTCAGAGCTTGGGGCATCTGACAGAAATTAAGAAAAAATTGGGAGTAGTCCTGTGAGAAGAAAGGAGCAGTATGGTCTAGTCTCAACAAGCAATTTCTGAATCATACCTCTTTGAAAGACAGTGAGCTTTAAGTGGTGGGAGAGGCCCAGACCTCCAGATAATTTGTTCCAATGTTTAATCAATATGACTGCTAAGGATTTATAATGTATTTTCAGTCTGCATTAGTTTGCAATTCCAGTGATTGAATTATCTATCAGTTTAACTTCAAAGTTTGATCTCTGGATTATGGCAAAGTGATAATACGCATTGAAAGTTATATAACAACAACAAACAGGGTTCCCAAGCTCTTTGGATGAAAGAAGCTATGAAGACACCTGTTAGCTGAGTTCCTCACTAACAAATTCACACAAACTCAGGAGTTAAAAAAAAGACATTCTGTTTCCAGATCAGACTGAAAAGTCACCTCTTCCAGATTTTCTCGGCAGTAAAATAACCCATTAAAACTATACTGGTGCTGGTTACAATATATTTTTGAAAAGCTTTTTTTTTTTTTCCCTTAAACCGGTAATGAGCAATGCTCTTTGTTAAAGGTGATTCACCATGCAGCGTGCTATTAGGTACTACTTTGACAAGTACAGGAACCAAGTAATAGCAAATGCAATCCAATAAAATTAATTGGTACCACTGCTGAGAAGAAGTTAGTTTCTAGAAAAGCTGCTCTATTACTAGAGAATGGCTTGAAATGGAAGAGGTAAGTCACAGCACACCAGCATCCGACAGCAATGAACTGGTGTTCATCCAGTTTATATATAAATACCACATTTTTTCTTTCTTTAAATAAGGGTAGGCGGTAAGAGGTGAAACATACACCTGCAGAACGACAGAAGAATAATCTGTTTCACAAACAAAAACGTAGCATGTTCTGTAAATAGAGATACTTTTGTTTTGTAGTAGAAGAATAAATCAACTTCCTATCCAGTTCTATGGGAATTCAGCTTCGGCAAGAACTCTGTACCACCAACAGGTCAGGGAAGAGCATACGGAGTGACTGACCACAGATACTGCAAAGAAACCTGAATTTAGCATGAAGGGGACAGTAGGGTGACCTCCGTTCTAGATAAATGGTTGCATTAGTTGAGTGAACCAACCATCTGTGTAACTGTTCATTCCCAACCTAACAAGAAAAATGCAAATACTTCCTGAGTTAGCCAGATCAGCTCTGGGGTCTGCATGTGTATGTGGGCCGTGAATACTAAACAACAAACAAAAAGACCTTGGAGAAAAGCAACAGGCTTAAGCAGGTTTAAACCCACATATTCCTTCTCAGCAGCTGGGAATGCCCAGCGTCATGACAGTGGGCATATTATGGCAACAGGCAAGGAGAAACAAATTTGTAAAGTGACTTGACTTTGTATTTCGTTTGGTCTATCATGTCAAGTGCAATTTTCACTTGTATTGGGATTTAAGTACATAGCTGAAACACGTCATGGGCTGACATCCTGACCTGGCCTTGGCCTGTCCCCATGGCCCTGTCTAGTCATCCCAGGGCTATGTCTGACTCTGGTTACCTTCATGGGGCCTGATCCCACCCTAGGGACCTGCCTCATCACCATGTGCCCTGGCTGGTGAGGCCCCTGTTATGTCAGTCAGGTTTTTGCCCATGATTTGCAGCTCCCGTCCCTTTGGGAGCACCTGGCCCTCTATGTTCCCTGACAGTAACTTCAGAAAACTTCAGATAAGTAAATTTTCTATCAAACATGAAACCTTCCACATGTGGAGTCTCTAAAGGAACTTGTTCAGAGAGGACTGGACTCTGTCATCGCCTCTGCAAACTACTGCTACAGACCACCTTGCAGGATGGGGAAGGAGCTTTATCACAACTCTGGCATTTTCATGAGGATTAAGATAATTCCTCACTGACATTCCAGCCCACTCTATCAGTTCCACTACCTTTTTTGGTACAGAAGACAAGTTAGAGGATGTATTGTGCTGATTTGATAGAATGTTGACATACCTACTCCGAATTTAATCAAAGAAACATACATTATGCATATTTACTCTAATGAACACAATAGGGTGAATATGACTTTGGTTTAATGTAACATATACATAATACAAAGGTATATTTATAAAAAATCTTGAATATTTAAACCCAATGTGCAGTAACTAAATGTATTTCTAGTGATCAGGCAATACTGTGGAAAGTTAGCACAATATTCAATAGACAAACCATTTCCAACAAGTAGGGGATCAGTACTGCCTTTTTTGGTTTTGCGTATTTTGTCAATGTGAGGATAATGTATGTGATGGAAAAGGTAGATAGTAAGAGAGAACTTATTGGAAATAATTGTACCAGGGCAAGAGGAAGAGATTTTTAAAACAAAATTACGATGTCTCTGAGCTCAGGCTTCTCTAAATTTGAAAAATCTGCATCCCCACTCGATGGTCATTACAATACCCTCACTACCACATGGGGTCTCAAAGCCATTCTTGGTATGACTTTAATTTGCTGTGTTTTTCCCTCATAATCCATTCCATTATCCTTGGACTGCATTTGTACCTGCACTGGTTTCCCTCGGAAGTTGCATATGTGTTTGCTTTCCACACAGGTTCATCTCCTTGTGTAGCAGCTACTGAATCCTTTAAGATACTACAACCTGATGCAATAGGGAAAAAGCAATGCTGATTTTTGGTTCATGTTAAAGCACAGCCTATCAAAACTGTGACTGTTGATCTCTCAGAAACACCAGAACGATTCCTCAAGCAGAGATGACTTTCCACAAAAGAGGGAGGACAGGAGAGCAGAGGTGTCAGGATCCCTCCTGTTGTCCCAGGTATGTCAATCCTATATGTGAACCAGAGTCCTTTACTACTCCTGTAATAAACCTTCATAACCCTGTGAAATGATTTTAGCATACCTTGTCTTTTTGCTTACTTCCAAGAAATCCTTGGCAGGCCTGCCTCTGAAGCATAAAGCAAAGAGGAGATGACCTAAGGATCATCTTCCCCATAATTGCCAGCTGCATTGGACTGACAGCCATACAAGATTAGATTATGTCTGCACGTGCAGGCCCATTGCCTTGAATTAGTTTCTCTCTGTAGAACACACCTTAAAACAGTCCTGAAGCTCTGCAACAAAGAACAGCTGTGTATTACAAGTAGTTTCAGAAGTATTATATGGAAAATTAATCTTTTGCAGATCTAATCACCAAACCACTGTAAGCTAGTGGG
Source organism: Cariama cristata (assembly GCF_000690535.1). Lineage (NCBI taxonomy): Eukaryota > Metazoa > Chordata > Aves > Cariamiformes > Cariamidae > Cariama > Cariama cristata. The sequence continues at coordinate 11,692 of NW_009624368.1, read as the reverse complement.
GCACAGCAACCAACTGCTGTAGAAGGGACCAATTATTTCTAGTCATTTAAAGATTCACAGGTTTTAGGACACATGCACTTCTGCTTTCTTATCTTCTACTGATTAAATAAAATAAATAAAACAGCCAAAGTTACTATGTGAGGCACTTATTTTTCAACTGTCTTTCTAGACCACAACATTGCCAATCCAAAGAAAATATGAGAACGCTATAAAAGTGAAAATTTCAAAAGAAACAGTCTGTTCATTTGCATTCTGTTTTCTAGACCTTAAAATGTATTGGATCATATAGGCAGGCTGCATTTTGAAGCCACAAGATTATTAAAAAATACATTTTATATATTGAAAAAAAATCTCACAGCTGAAGATCTCACAAAGTTCTAGATCTTACCTAGGTAAAAGGACTTGCCTAAATTAAAATTTGACTACTAGGAGAGTTGCAGTGATAACCAGGAGAATCTACACCTTTGAAAATCCTTCCTTCCCACGCTGCTAGGGCTCAGTTTAGTGAGGTTGTGAACAGCCCTTTCTTCCTAAGCCACGAAGGCTAAGCCCAGTGAGGGATGAGACACTGTGGTAGCTCCCACCACCAGTCTCTGCCAGGGACAACGGCAAGTGCAACAAAATTCTCCTGTGACCATTATTGAAAAGCCTGCCCATTTTGCCCTTGCAGAAACAGATAGACTTTAGCCACTAGACTTTTCCATGTGTTAGTCTTAAAGGACAGCCTTTTAAATCTTTTCCTCTATGATGTCTGCAAGCTTCTTTGAAAAAGAACTTAAAAAGCAAAAACCTTTCATAGCTGCATGATATGTGTCTGCAACTGACTCATATATTAACCTTTTTTAGTCATTATTTTTTCCCAGAGGAATGTCAAATCAATATGTTTGTTCACAAGAACGAGCACACAAAAAACTTGTTTACAACTAATAGCAATATTACATCTTTCCAAATTAAAAATCCTTTGAGTTTATTTTGAAGATTCTACTGGAAAGGCTGGATAAGCCCCTCTAAGTCTGTGAAAGTATAAAGATGCTAAATTAAAGAAAATACCTTTAAAAGAAATTATTAGTTAATCCACTAGTCCATTGCTAATATTGTAGTTCTGTTTCCTTAGTTTTATTTATAACTAGTTAAGAGCAAGAAATATTGGCCACCAGAGATATGACTAGAATAGTCAGAGATATATTTTTATAAAATCTAAATGTCTATGGGAGGACAATTCTATCAGCTGTAAGGCTGTGATTCTGCCACTTTTATATAAAAGAGATATTAGGGAATTGCACTAAGTGCTCAAACCCTTTACCATAAAACACCTAGCAGGTCACAGGAATACAGGAAAATTGTCTTCTCATTCCTTCTTGTTCAACTACACAAAGCTATGCAACTACACATGGGGCAACAGTACAGTAGTGAAGTAAGAGAGTTACATTTGCATATATGCCAGGAGAACAGTAACCTTCCTTGGAAACAACTGCTCAGGACCATAAACCTGCATCATCGAATATCATCATCATGAGCTTGGTGGGACAGGGAAAGAACATTTGGTCAGTGTAACCATGACAATCTTCAGTCTTCACTTTACTAGTGGAGAAGCCAATGCAGTGCTCAGCTTTTTGCACCAGTTGCTCCCAGAGCAGAATAATGCTTTGGGCCTGCAGTGTGACATCCCCCATGTCCACAGCGTCACGCAGCTCTGAGGAGCCTGCTCTTTGCAGCATGTTCTTTGAGAGCACTGGTTGAAGGGAGCAACAGCACTGCAACCAGCAAGACAGGAGCATATGAGCATGGAAAAATGAGCTGCGTGCTTCCCCTGTAAGTGGACCTCAGTCCTTGGTTACATCTCAGACCGAATGCAACACTTCAAAAACATGGTAACATATGTGTTAATCTCTATTCTAATAGGTAGGCAGCTTAAAATCATTCCAATAGGTGCGCAGCTCAAAACCACTTTGTCTTACATGCAGGGCAAGTAGAAAAATTACTGTTCTATCTTTTACAGTTTACTGCAAATTCAGACATACTAAAATGTAATCTTTAAAATGTATACTTTAGTATATTAGTATTAGCTAGTAAAGTTTTGGCAGGCTTGAAAGAAATCATGATAAAACTAGTGACTCAAATTGTTAATACCTCTCTCTTTTAAAGAAGTGATCGTTACAGTACAGCAAAGATTTGAAGCTTAGCAAATGTGGCATTCACAACCCACTTGGGGCATTCAGAACCCAGTGATGCTTATACGCCTAGTCAAGAAACTCTGTTTAAGAGGGTAATTAATCATCTGCAAGAGACTTGCTGTGCTAAATATGAATAGCAACTTCATAATTCAATAATTTTGAAGAATGAAAGGGGGTAGATTACCAAACATAATAAGTCAAATACTAGGAAGACACCTGAGCATGAATATTAGATAAAATTTTCCCTTGGAGATTACTGGAAATTTAATTTTCCAGCTCAAGCCTCTTTGTTGAAGAATTTCCCCCAATGCTATTTATCACCAGCATCTATTTTCTGTTATGGGCAGCCTAGATATTAACTAAACAGGAAAAACAACAGAACTTCTTATGAAAGAACTTTTTGTTCTGTTACGAAATTACAAGTTTCTTCTCCAAATTTAATACATGAATACAATTCTAGACTTCAGCAATATGACCTTGAGTGTCATTGTTTGCTTCTGTGGCATTGAGAAAGCAACAAGCTGAGCAGGAAGATATAAATTAGGAGACACAATTTTAAATGTTCAAGATGCTTAGGAAAAACTGTTTTATCAAGGTGAAAACCAGTTTGACATATAGCCTGTTTTGGTGTTACTAAAAAGGCCTTGATTATGAGGACCTGAGTCATAATTTTTTAAAATACTTTTCTCCTTTTTTTTTTTAAGTTTTGTTGCCCTTTTTTCTTTCCCCCCACTGGTAGGTTCACTGTGAGGGATTTGTGCTTGCTTATTTTTACAAAGCAAGATATATATTAAGCACTCTACAAACACCATATCATAAGACTATACCATCCACATAAGTAAATATATACCTGGTTTTGTTTGTTTGCTTTTAAAGACCCTGTTTATTACTTGGGGACGTGCTGGACTTTCAGGTCCTGTCTGGTAAAATGTGAATGCAGTTTTAAACTAGTTTAAAACACACAGTCTAAATCCAGTTAAAAGAGACTGATATCACTTATACTGAGCAGACTCCCTTAGGATCTCCAGGTAGCAGTATTTTTCAGAGTCAAAGCCAAGACACGAACATCTCAGTTAGGAGACAATACTTCCACAGAGTGCATCTATAGTAGTGTCTTAACTCAGAGTGGAAACGTGGTTTTGAAATGAATCGTCCAATTGTCCGCACTCAGCGTGCTTTAATTGTACTGGGGAGCAATCTTGGTACACATGAACTAAATTACTTGGGGATGAAACGCAGCCAGAAAATCTGCTCCAGGGACATGTCTTATAAGCTCCAATGGTTAATATGGACTCAAGGGCCAGAATCAATGAGTGAGTCACCACCACAAGTTTTCCAGCACACAAGCAGCACTCATCAGCCAACAGACGGCTCTCAAAACATCAAGTGCTCATGCAAAACCATGGAGTGCCTCTCATGATGCATAACGGCTTGATAATTGCTGTGATCTACTGGCCGTTGCTGGGCTGCTACACTTCTTCCTCATCCATACAATCAATAGCAACACCAACACCTTCTGGAACTCAGGAGATCCAGAATAGTGCAGAAGATCCAGTATGTCACCACACTGAGATCCAAAGAAGTGAAACTTGTAAGCTTGTGCTGTGAGAAGTCCAAAAGCTCCCTCGGAGGCACCAGTACTATCCTGTGGCTGTATCAGGAGATTATAAACCTGATGAGGTGATCAGTGTCAAGTCAAATTTAAGGAGATGAAGGTGGCACGAAGCTTTTAAATCCTCAGTGGATTATGTGAGTGGTTTTCAATCTTTTCTGCTCTCACTTTCTAACACCAATACTCTACTCAGCTCTTCCTGTCCCCATCAAAATGCCTACCATGTCTAGCTGCTCTGCCTTTTCCTGTTGCAGAGGTCAAGGCCCAGCATGAGGCAGTTTTGCAGAGTATGCTGCTGAACACAGAATGAATGTAACCTACATAAGGACTTGGATGGCCACGCTGTTCAGAACTCAACTTTCTCTGTTCTTCACAGGACTTGAGGCAGCTTATGCAAATACTCCCACCATCCTGGAGAGAACTGTGTCCTTGAGAACCTAGGGGCCGTGGCCAAGACAGCCATAAGCAATAGACAGCTGCTCTGTGTCCTTATAAATGTTCAGAGACTGTCAGGCTTGCTCCTCTCTCCTCTGCAGTTCTACGAGGAAGAGGTGGCAAACAGTGGCAGTCCTGTGCCTCCACTCCGTTCCCTGTCCCTCTGCTGCTGAGGGCAGCACCCTGCCTTGAAATGCCATCCTGGAGCACATGCTCTAGCACTTTTGCTTGCCTCAGTTCTTAGAAGCTGGGCAGGGCACAGCAGCCATCCGTACTTGAGACTGAGAGACAGGCTGGACACCTGTGTCCCAAAGAATACCCTTCTGCACTCAGGCAGCTGGGTAGATGCTCCACCTCAGCACATTTCTCTGGATAAGGATAAGCCAGGCCTGTTTCAGCATGGTATCTGAAGCACAGAGGGGATGCAGTATTTCAGACAACACAGGCGTTCAAAAATCTTGAATGACCCTGTGCAGAAAGAAGGTGCTAGCATCCCATTTTAGTCTGAGGTTCTTTGCAAACCTCCTGAAACACATCTGAATCTGCCTCAGTTCATGGGCCACCCTTGGTAATCCTTCTGGCTTGCTACCCTGGGTCTGGAACCTGGCTGGGATGTGGGTGCTGCCCAGAGCACCCACAAAGGGCGTTGGAAACCAAAGAGAGCAAAGGCCTGGAAGACCGTGCACATGTTCCCTTCTCATACCATCTACAGAAATATGGTTTGGAGGATTGCTTCATGGAGGTCAGTGACAAAAATCCTGATCACAGTGGACTTCCCCATCCCAAACTGATTAACTCATCAGAAGTTGCTAAGGTTAGGAGCTATGTTAAAAGGCTCCACAGGACAATAAGCCACCCTCTTGAATAACGATACAGACTCTGGAAGAGTTTTCTGGCAACGGCAACGCTGTTGTAGTAGCTCTTGACAGACTGCCTCCTTTGTGCACCCTCACATTCAACACATTCTGCATCTACTTCTTATTCTCCAGGATCCCCATATCAATGGTATGCCACCAGCCTGAGCTCAACCCCTGTGCCAAGGGCTGCAGATCCGCCAGGGCAGAGCAGCTACAGTGAAGACTCCAAGAATGCCGTTATCTCCATCTTCCTACTCATTCTTCAAGACATCCACAACAGCCCGTGACAGGCTGTAAAAGCAGCCCGCCCGAAGTAAGTGCAACAGGTGCACGCATGAGCTTGCCATTTGCTTTTGTAGTGATCGTGACTAAAAGACCATTGTACTTTAAGCAGTAGGCTATCCACTAACAATTAACCTGAATAGACCCAGGCCTGTACGGTGCAGCGCATATTCCTTGGCCACAGGATAAGCTCTGCAGAAAACTGTAACAGAGGAGACCGCAGGCAGGTCTCACTTGGTACCAACAACTATACCACCTGCATGTGCTTGCCTTTATCTAGAAAAGCAGCAAGAAGTTCTCATGTGAACATCCTTTCTGTTTGACAGCAGAAATGATGAAAAGACTTGCTTTCTTCTAAGAAAGTCCTATAATAGCTTGAATGACCAAAATGGGGTACCTCTTTCTACAGATGGGATCTATGCAGCAGGCTGCACGTGGCTTGGAGGCTCATTCAATGCCACACAACTTGGAGTTCCCAACATCTACAGGGATGTAAGATCACTCATACTATTCTGTCCTTCTTCAAAGTGTTAGCTCTAATAAACAGCATTTTAAATGACACTTTACAGAGTCTCAGTGCTTTTCTTACTGGGATAATAACGGATGAGATTGTCCTGGTGCAAAACAGCTCTCTACTGCACTGTTGTGTGGCTATGCTCAGATGCAGAAGAGGATTTACTCACCAGGCACAGTAGTGTTACTTGTAAATCAGCAGGAGAAGCCAGGTACGAGATCAGGAATAGGAAAGGGTTGATGGTGGTTGGGACCATCATCTGCAGGAGGCAGATGAAAAGAAAAGTATGGTGCTTTCCAGAGTGGCCTGTTCTCCTCATCAAGGTCTGTCCTCATAAAGCTCTACCTGTTTTGAAAGATCTGAACTTTGGGTTAAACTCCCCAAAGTGCTCAAAGTGGAAATGTCATGTCCTCAGCACTAACTGTTTCAAACCACTGGTGTCACACTTGCTTGCTGAATTACAGACACTTTTTCCATCACAGGCTTGTACTAATAAACACAAACAGATCTACACCTTGGAGCCACACCAAGTAGTAAGGTCAAAATAATGCTTTAAAAGAACACCTACAATTACTGAATAGAATTACTCACTTCAATCACTAATTGCTATTTTAGTTCCCACATATTTCTACATGGGAACACCTGGCTGCTGGATGGGAAAATAGGGTGAGTGCTACCTTTTGTTGTATGATTATCTCCTCTTTCCTGACACCACCATGTGCCAGCTCTCTCTAAATCATCTTTTCTTAGGTGTATAAAGTGTCATACTCTCGCTAAAAATGCTGGATCATTTTTCCTTTTTTCCCCACATCCCCTGCAGAGTCAGTCTACTACCTCAGTAAAATAAACATAATTATATGGGTTTTGGTTGAAAAACCTAGCAATTTAGACATTTAAGGAAAGCTCTCAACAGTGCAATGACTGTATGACACTGGACCATTAGCAAGAGCAACATTTGGTTGCTTGGACAGGTAGTTTAAACTTGCGATTTGAAATCTTACTCTCCAAGACTTGTTCTGTTGGAATCACTGGAGTTTCATGGGTCACGTGAAGGAAAAGCACCTCTTAAAGCAGAAGTAATAGGAACTTGAGCGATCCTCATCCCACCACAGAAAATAAGTAATTTAGGAGTACTCTAAATGTACCTTGTAAACTGAAGTGCCTCCGACGATCCAAACCATGTCTACTTTACTTTTTAACTCTGGTGAATCCAAAAGAGCTAAGGCATCATCCAGACTTTTGGAAAGGTAATGTGCTCCTTTTGGGGCTTCCCTAGAAAAAGCAAAGTTTTATTACTAAATAATTAAAGGACCATTCATCATGATAATCAATACAATCTAGACATACAATGTGTTTTGCTGAATTCACAAATAACTAAATATTTCATATTAGTTAACTATTTTAAAATGCCTATTATTGCTAAACTATGTTAGAATTCTCATCTGACTGCAGGATTGTTTAGTAAATCAGTTTAATCATAACTGTGACTTAAGAGGCATGATAAATTACATATCTGAAATTTTATATCATGTTTTTAAAAAAGCTAATTGAGAAATTGAGATAGCTATAAAATTAGATTTTTCCTTGAATCCTAGAATACTGATATTTCACTCAATAAAACTAGTCAAAAAGCCCCTGTCCCCTGCCTGCCCACACATTCAGCCCCAAACCCACCAACATCCTACAAAGCAATAAACCATTCTAAGTGGACATTTTTATTTAGGAATATTTGGATGACTGCGGGTTACGTATTCAAGAAGAGAGCTCTGAAAAAGGACAGTTCTTTTCCCTTAAATGCTAATAAAAATAAACTTCAAAAAGGGATTAAGAGTCAGCAATCTAACCAGGAACTAGAGAAATACAGTTAAATACATGAGTCAGAAAGACTACTGACAATTGTCAGATGGTTTGTGTGTAGAGCTAGGACCATTATTTATTAACTAAAGTAAGGACAATTATCTTGTTAATTAATTAAAATATAAAATAAATAAAAATAATAATTAAAAAATTAAAGTATTGGTATCACTTTGAATCAATAACAGAGATGCTTCCTAACGAGATATCACAAATGTTGTATTCAGAACTACTTTATGATGCATTGCTACACACAGTTTTAGGTGCAGACTTTTTATTTGTTTTACAGGTCTTTTATTCATCATACATACTTGAGCTCCCTGCTGAGCACTATATTAATCCTGTCTTTTAAAGGACGATTCTTCTCAGGAATGGAGAACCACGTTTTTTTACCCATTATCAGTGCATTCTGTTTACCTGAGTAAGAGAGAAAACACTTATTTAAAGGGCATTTTTGCTCTGTCCCAGATGTGTTTTGTTTAGTGACACTGCTGGACTCTCCCTCCCCCTTTCAAACTCTATTTCAGCAGTTAACAAAAGCACAAGCTTAGGTCCCAATTCTCAAATTAGTTACATGCATAGAAGAACACATTTGTGGCCTCAAAGCCTTGTCAGGCAGTTCACAGCAAAGTAGTCTCATGCACACCTATAAACTTACAAAAAAGAAAATTAAAAAAGGCATGTCAATGCCCATTACATGCACAACATGGACGTTGGCTCTGCTATAGTTATGGGGCCAAATTAATCTCCGTGTGTGAAAAAACATCATAGTTCTCTTTATAAATCTGAGCAGTATACAGTAATCGACAGTGTTTTCATTTCCATCATTCCAGTTATATAAGCAGGAATAATTGCCAGCTTTGAGTGTTATTTAAGAAAAAAAACCCAAAAAGCCAGGTAAAAGGATAACTTTTAGGAGAAGAACCAGCCAAATTAAATCCAAAGCTGAAGTGCAACAGGTGTTCAACCATATTCTAGAATTCACCTGTAAGTATCATTTTTGACCAAACCCAAACATTCATAAACTAATTATCAGGAAGGTTTTTCTTTACGAGCAAATGGAGTTCTCAGAGAAATAAACACAGAGGCTGAGACTCACAAAAGGTAATGGGAAGTTTTTTACAGTGTTACACAGTAGGAGAGATTTTAAAGAAAAGAAAATGGTATTCGTTCCAGCTATCCTCCCTGCTTTGTGATCTGAGAGAGGCTGGATCTACCAGATCACACCAGAGAACTGATGGTCCTGCTGTTTATTAGCAGTGCCTAAAGACCCTTCCCCTACAGATAAGCTTCATGAGCAAGTTTCCAAGAGACACACTGCAGTGTCAGTTTAGATACCTTAGCACAGTCCACTGGCACCACTACTGAAGGAAATGCACAAGTTCTGAAAAATATATGTATTTTGTTACTAAAGATTTACACTGAGATGTCTATGAGGTCAGAACAAAGATTTGTCTAGACCAAGAGCTAACTTACAGCAGTGGCCAGTGCAGGTATGCACACAGACTAAAAGCAAGATCAGGTGATGCTTCCCCAGTGCATTCTTCCCACTTTCAAAAATCAGTGACCCTCTGACTTTTTTGAGCTAATGGTGGTATCCCTGCTGTGAAGATTTATGGCAGTGTAATCCATTAAGAGGTCTGGTTATGAAGCAACTTAACTGCCTAGCATCTAAGGTCATAGCTTATCAAAAGATCTCCAGGTAGGATGTAGCAAAATTTTTCTTTTTAATTGTGTTTAAAAGATCTTTTTTGACTATGGGTTATTTGTGCCAGGTAGGATGCAACTTGCAGACATTTAAAAGATTTTCAATTGTGTTCTGTCTTTTTTGTATGTAAGGTTGCAATAGGCTGAATCAGGTCTCCAAAACATAAGTAAAATCCTTCACTTAAGACTGTTGTAAAATGAATTATACATTCCTTGTGGAATATGGAACAGACCTTCAAATCAGAATATGGAATAGGTCACTTAATCAAAACAAGGGCACATGTTAGGCTGCCCAGAAGTTTTAGCAAACAAGTGAGTTTTGCTAGACAGCAGTTTTAACAGGAGCATGAAAAAAAAAAACCCACAGGAAAGAGAGTGACCCCACTGGCAAATAGAGAAGCAGCAGAAATACGAGGGTAAACCTGTTGTCTCTCATGGGTCTGATTCCACCAGATGCAGTGAGCTGGTCGCATGGCTCAGGGAGGTTCTATTCCTCCTCTCCCAATGCCTCCTTCCCACTCCTACCACACACCTTGTACTGGCAGTCCCCACAGACACCCAGTAGACTAGTCTACTGGGCCAGAGAATTAAAACAGCTTAAGGAAATGTCAAACCAGCACTAAAGTCAGTGTGAAAGAGGAATGGGGGCAATGCAGCAAGACTTATCGCTTCTGGCAGCAGCAAGTAGCCAGTCAGAATAAATTAGCTGTTTTCATCTTCCGCATTCTTATCCCCATTTGTTTGTGCTGATTTTCACAATTTTTTTCACTCTACAACAATTGGTTTTATCTCACTGTGATAAATAATATTGTAGTTTTGCTTAAGTCATAGCAGACAGGCGGTTGGAAAGAATGTAAGTTTCCAGGTACCCAAGTATGGGGACAGAGACAGGGTAATGTGTTTTTGGGTATAGGGTTACATTGCTTTGGCTGACACCACTTATCTTAGCCATGATCAGCCTCTACCTGGATGTCACCTTCCTGCCCTTACATGGAAGAGAGGATTAGCTGCCAACTTGGGTTTACAGTGTAGCTGAAACAATAGAGCACAGGCGCCGGAATAATAAGTTCAACTGAGAGGAGGACTTTGAACCTTCCCCTCACGACCCGCAAAGAAGACCCCTAGAGAACACTGCGCAGACGCAAGTGGGAGGGTACAGATGTAAATAACGTCAGGGAAATCATTTAAATATGTATGAGACTTCTGGGAAATGGCATGAATATGAATGACTGTCCTAAATAAATTTGTGGAAGTTAGACCAACCAGTCTGCATGCAGGAGGATCACGCAGGTGATCTTCCATGCACCCAGCGCTGAAATAAACCTCTGCTTCACAGACTTTGTCCTCTCTTAAAAACTACATAGGTGAATGTTTCTCACATCACCAAATCAATAGCGTCTATAATATTACTTTGCTGCAAAGGTCTCACTGGCCTGAACTTACTGCTGCATACTACCAGTACAGTTGCATATTATTGTGTACAGATGCATACGTACTGCATACGATTGCAGTATTGTTGCTGTGTATTATCAGTAAACTTACGGTTTTCTGGCGTACTGGGATGGCTCAGTGGTCAGAAAATCAAGCAAAATTACCATCACAAGGGTCAGAGGGGTGGAACAAATGGCCAAGGTTGAGCTACAGCAAACAAGTTAGATAAGGTAATACAGCCTGAAAATAACTCCACTAATTAATCAACATATAAAAACCTTTCCACTTTTAATTTGTTCTGCGTTGGAGCTGTAGGTAAAGACAGGTAGGTGAAGTTTTCTACTCTGTTGGGGAAACAGGACTTTGAAATTCTTTTTATTTGCAAATCACGTGCAGCCCTTTAACATCTGATTCATCTCCAGTTTCTTCACCTAACCGAAACAATCTGCAGATGACATATTAACAAAGGGGAAAATACTTGTGAAGCTTGGGAGGCTGGGAAGGGCAGTCTGTTTGCAGAAGCAGGACTTTTAAGTCAGAGAAAAGTAAAATTACCTGTCTTGCCTTCCTAAACTAATTTTAAAGTAGAGGCATACTTCAGGAACAAGTACAACATTACCTTCCACATGGGATGTGCTAGTCATTCTCTGGAAGTACTTGTACTCGTTCCTGGCAAGAAAACAAGAGCATTACAATGTGGTTTAGCAATAAGCTACATTTCTCTAATTGGAAAAAAACCAACGTAAGTGGTGCCGGCGCGCGGGAAGGAGAACCTGGACAGGGCACGGCTCGGTGCCATACCTGAAGCGAAACCTTTTGTCCCGGC
>NW_009624367.1:0-631 GCF_000690535.1 Cariama cristata | reverse complement strand
GTCGGCCGTGTCCCATTAAAACGTGGAGGAAAGAGCAGCAAGTACTGCCGGGCATACGAGGCGAGAGGTGTTTCTGTGGGAGCTGCAGAGGCGCGCATCGACATCGCTGGTGGTCACACGGCGCGGGGCACAGGGGAACTCGAAAAAAGCTTCCCTAATCTAGGTTTAAGAAATATCTGAGAGGTATTTCCAATTTTAAAAGCTTTCCTGGAAACTTTACTCGAATCTTTCAAGACTCAAAAGGTTCGACTGCGATAAGTGTAGAAATGGAAAATGTGACTTGGGAGGGGAAAGGACCCAGACTTTGAAATAGGATTAAGATTCACTTACATTAAAATAAATTCAATTGTTCGAGTGTCATGGCATGCAGGCTCCCTGCTTCAAGTTTCAAAATGGGGATAGATACTGTATCTCCACACAGGATGAGGTGTCTTTTACACTATATTTTACAGTACACTTTACACTTGAGCAGTAAGTTCAAGTTCCGGTGATGACCATCGGTGGAAAAAAGTTACTAAAATAAAAAATATCGACCGAAAGGGCCGTGTTTTCCCCCGTTGCTCCCTCGCAGGGAAGGTCCTGCAGCCCTCTCCGAACTACAGCTCCCGGCATGCAGAGCGGTGCTACCGCC
>NW_009624366.1:600-902 GCF_000690535.1 Cariama cristata | reverse complement strand
CGAGGACCCCCAGGTCAGCCCCGGGACCGGAGGGGGACAACGGGGGGAGGGGGTGTCCCCGCCAAAGGGGATGGGGTGTCCTGGGCATGTGGAGCCCACGTGTGTGGCACCCAGACAGGACACCCCGAACATGCAATGTCTGGGGGCGTGACACCCCGAACATGCAACGTCCAGACACGTGACACCCCGAACATGCCAGAGCCAGGCTGGTGACACCCCAAACATGCAATGTCTGGGCACGTGACACCCCAAACATGCAGTGTCCAGACATGTGACACCCCGAACACGCCACAGCCAGGCTG
>NW_009624366.1:0-441 GCF_000690535.1 Cariama cristata | reverse complement strand
ATGCAAGGTCCAGGCACGTGACACCCCAAACATGCAATATCTGGGCACGTGACACCCCAAACATGCAATGTCCAGGCACGTGACACCCCAAACATGCAATATCTGAGCATGTGACAGCCCAAACATGCAATGTCTGGGCACATGACACCCCAAACATGCAACAAGAAGGTATGCAGTACCCCAAAGACGTGCCATCCACACGTATGACACCCCAAACACGTGCCATCCATGTACATGGGACCCCAAACCCCCAGCATCCAGGCACACGACACCCCTGAGGGGGGACGCCCCCCCCACACCACACCGGTGCACACGACGCCCCACGGACACGGGAGCAAACCGTGTGACGCCGTGTGTTTGGAGGGAAGCGGGTGCACCCCGTGTCCTGAGGAGGGGGCACCCCAAAACCCCCCCTGTCCCCCCCCCAGCTGCCCAAGGAGG
>NW_009624365.1:53782-56455 GCF_000690535.1 Cariama cristata | reverse complement strand
CCCCGGCTTGGGGGGGCCGCAGGAGGAGGGGTACCCTGGGCCAAAAGAGGGGGGTACCAGCTCCCAGACCCCTCCGCCCTCTCTCTCCCGAGCCTGCCTGCCGAGAAGCTGGTCACTGCTTGCACAGCTGGCTTGGGTCTTGTCGAGAAACGCTTTGATTTAAAGGCATAAATCCGCTGCTGAGGAGCGGAACTTAAACCAGCACAACTTCTGTCACCTGCTGTCCCGGCCTCCTTCTGCATACTTGTGTCCCTGTGGCAAGCGAGCCTGTCCCAAATGAGAGAGATCAGTTTCTGCAAGAAACACGGTTTATTTTCTTTATTCAACCTAGAACAATCCAGATCTGTATCGGTATTTAGGCTCCTAAGCCCTTTGGTGCTGGAAATCAGACACTTGAGTATCTTTTGTGGATTCAACAATTCTCTTTTCCTGTTATCCTTCATCCAGCAGACTGTGAGCCTCCCGTATTTCTACTTGGAGGATTAACTTCTGCACAGCTCTCTCAGCCATCCTCCTTGCTGTGCTAGTTGGCTGTCTGAAATAGCATGATATCATTCTCACCACAAGAAAGAAAAAAAGACAAACCCAAAACCCAAAGAGAAGAAAAAAGAGTGGGAGATTTCCTTCCCTCTGCCTTCATGCAGCATGAACCTCTACACTGCCCCTGGGGATGTTTGAGTGGTTGGGATAGGAAAGCTGGACTTGATGCCAGCACCAGGGTGACAGGTAACGGTGCACACTGAGAGGAGAGGTGGCTTCTAGGTCTCAGAAGATCTTTGCTGGGCTTTGCCTTGCCAGCTAAAAGGATTTGCGCTGGCCTGTGAAGCAGGTTTTATTTCTCAAGTGGAAATAGATAATGCTGGTTGAGTTGATACACAGCTGGGAAGAGAGCTCCTTGCACGTACCTGCTCCATCACAGCTTGTAGGACTTAACGGAGCAGGTTCAGTCCGTTGACTTCAGGGAGTCCCTCTTACTTTATTTGGTTGACAGAGGGATTGCCTTGTTGCTACGTATTTCCAGGGCTCCACACTGATGTGATGAAGATACGTGGAAGATATGCTTCTGCGATTCCCCTTTGGCTCCACTACCTGTAGCCAAGCTGCTCTGTGGGACAGTCCCCTTGAGAACTTCAGTTTGGTCACCAATGCTTGGGGTATGCACAGGGCAAAGGAATCCTCAGGGAAACCCTTCTCTCCAGCCCGAAGGAATCCCCAGGGAAACCCTCCTCTCCAGCCCCAGCATGAGAAAGCATGTTCCAGGCTGTGAAAACTCTTGGTCCTGAGAGTTTCCCGTTCTCAGGGATGGGGCAGAATAGGGAGATGTGTGATGGTCGGGGGGATTTAAGAATGATTCAGGGATGAAGATGACATCTTCCCTAGTCTTCCTACTGTATATGCTCCTAACTCCCTTATGCACCACTTGCCTTCTGCGTATCTAAGGCTCTAGGTGGACGCTCAAGATCCTGCTGGACTGGTTTATATGTAAAATGGCTTCTGATGTATCCGAGTCCTATTTGCAAGACTAACCAATCATTTGCAGGATCATACCTCGACTCATGTTCTCCCATGCCTACTCGCACCTTTTACCCTGTGCTCCTCCATCGTTCCTCAGATCTTTTCTTTCCTTTTATCCTCCCAGCCCTGGAGAATGTCCCTCTCCAAGCCTGCAGCCTCCCGGAGCAGGAGGAGGAAGAAGACACCATCTGGGAGAAGATCGAGAGTGCCCGGCACCAGCTGACCCGCTCCCTCAACCCAGCAAAGCTCACCCCGTACCTGCGCCAGTGCCGCGTGATAGATGAGCAGGATGAGGAGGAGGTGCTGAATTCATGCCGATTCCCTTGCAAAAGCAACCAGACAGGTGGGAGAAAGCACAAACTTGCACTTGGGTGGGCCCAGTTTGTGGGGGACAGCTTGGTTTAGACACGCAGTGGATGCTACCCAGCGTGTGATGTTGTGGCCTCCTGGTCCATCCCACTGCACTGCTACCTCGGCTTTGTTTTTCTCTGAGATGCTCTGCAGCCAGACCTCCCTCCCATCCTCTGTGGGCCTCCCCCTGGGTGCACACAGGTGAGGGCAGTGCTCCCACCCTGTTCCCTCCTCTAGCCATTCCCGTTCTTGTGGATGGAAGTAGAACTGGTGGAGATGCTACTTCATATCACGAAGCTGGGCTATGCTGTTTTCTCTCTGGTTTGCAAGGGATTCATCCTAGCTCTTTGTCCCTCCTTCCAGGTTACCTGATGGACATCCTCCGGCGCCGTGGAAAGCGAGGCTACGAAGCCTTCCTGGAATCCTTAGAATTTTACTACCCAGAGCACTACACACGGCTAACGGGGAGGGAACCAGCCCAGCGCTGCTCTATGATCCTGGGTAGGGGCAGATGCTCCCTCCTCCCTTCGGCTGCTGCTTGCATGGGAAGGGTCAGAAATCTGTGCATGTGTGTGCCTAAAACCCTGGTGCGTGAGGAACCCTGACAGCTCTGTGCTCTGGATCTGGCAGGGAGGGGGCTAAATGTACGTGTGTGATGGACCGTGATGGATTGCAAACCCACGGGAGAGCTTGGCACCCCTTGGTGGAAAACGGAGCGTTGGGCAAAACTGCAGGCTGTTTTTTTGGGGTTACCCCTATCTCAGCAGCCAGGACCAGATTCTCCTTTGTCTCCTCCCCACCAGATGA
>NW_009624365.1:53396-53760 GCF_000690535.1 Cariama cristata | reverse complement strand
CCTGCTGATGGAGGTGAAGAAGGTGAGGGCTCAGCGGAAAGAGCACTTGCTGAAGGAACACCAGCTCCAGGTGAAAAACCAGGCGTTGGAGCAAGAGCAGGTCCGGCTGGAGCAGCAGCTGCAGGAGCTCCTGAAGGTGCAGGAACGTTGCAAGCGGCTGAGAGAGGAGTGGGACTCCAACAGCGTGGAGCTGCTGAGGCTGAAGGACGAGAACTACATGATGGCCATGCGCTACGCGCAGCTCTGCGAAGAGAAGAACATGGCCGTGCTGCGGAGCAGGGACCTGCAGCTGGTGGTACGGCCCCGGGGAGCGTGAGGGTGGGCAGCTGGAGGCGGGGGGGGGCTGATGGCGGGGGAGGATGCA
>NW_009624365.1:34971-53345 GCF_000690535.1 Cariama cristata | reverse complement strand
GGGATGCGTGTCGGGGCATGTGCCCCTGCTCTGGAGGGGGAATGTGCCCTGCGGAGTGGCCGAGTTGTGGGCACGGCGCAGGAGTCTCGCCGCTGCCCTAGGGCAGCTGGAGATAACGTCACCAGCTCCTGCCGCAGCTGGAAATACATCACTTAGAGGAATCAGAACCAACTCCTGAGAGGAGCTATCAGGGTGATGCCTTCCCCGGCACCTCTCGGCTCTCCGCCTGGCCATTGGTACCATGCGATGCTCTATCTTCTTCTGCCCTGCGCTGCCTGCTGATGGCTGCTTGTGCTGTGTCCGGGCAGCACGGACGCGCAGCAGGCAGCCGATTCTGTCCAGCTGCCCGTTTGTTTTTACTTCTTCCCTGGGAAAAGGCTTGGGTTTCCCTCTTTCTAGTGAGGATGGTGGCTGTGCAGCCACCCGTGCTGGGGGCACTGGGTGTGTGCGTGCTGCCTGGAGCTGCCCAGCCCGCCTTGCCGCTCATAGGAGTGTTTTGGCCCAGACTCCATCCCCCCCCCGCCTCTCCTTACCACCTCCTTGTCTCTCCCATGACGTTTGGGAGACTCATGCCCCGCATACCCGAAGGAATTCGTGACACTGCACTCCAGCTGCCAAGCTCTTACCTCCAGCAAACACGCACCCATTTCCTGCCTGGGCAAGGACAGCCCTACCTTGAACCTATTAATAACCCAGTTTTCTGTGTGTTCTGCTGCCTCCTGGCATTCCCCCTACCAGTCTGGGCCTGGACCTCTCACACAGCCCCGTGATTACCTTTCATTCCTCAATTCTACTCTGCCAGCGCTGGGATCCTTCCGTACCTTTTATCCGGTATTCCTGCCAGGGCCAGCTCCCCTGAGCCTCCTCCATCGCTTGTGGATGACTGTGGGGTGAAGAAATCCCCCTGGAAGCAGGGTGGGCCACCAAGTCCCAGTCTGCCTTCCCCTTCTGACTCCAGGATCCAGAACTGACTGGTCCCCAAAAGTAATTCCAGGTCTTTTGGGCAGATTTGTAGAAGTAATCCAGTTCCCGAGTCTCTCCTTGGCAGTTTTGGCACTGCTGCTTAGTCCTCGGTGGCTTTGATAGGTTTCCCCTGCCCCGTTTGCTCTCAAAGCCTTACCTGGCTGTGAAACTCTGGTTCTCTGACCAACCTTATCGGTCGTTACAGCTCTGTGAGGACCTCCCTTACTCCTAAAAGTAACTGATGACCCCTGTCTCCGGTGGTGTGTTGGTGGAGGAATGTGAGAGCAGGCCAGGGTGTGATGATGCATCTGTGGTACCCTGCAGCCTCCAGCAGCTTGAGCGTCAAATGTTTCCCAGGCCAGAGATGGTCTCCCCAAGCTGAATATCCTCCAGTGGATTTTTCTGCTGTGAATTTATTTCTCAGCTGTTCTAGGAGCCAGGAAGCCTTTGAGTTAGTCACAGCTGCTGGCCCTGGCAGCGTACCAGAGGTCCCTGGTCCACCCGTGGTCAAGACCAGCTGCACTGGGGATGCCCCAAGGTAGCAAGAAAGTTGTTGCACCAAGAGAGGATCTTGAGACTGAATGCACTTACGCAAGTGCATCTTTCTCCTTTGCCCTGCAGGGAAAAGCTTTTATGTGCAGCTGTGCTAATCTTGGCCCAACGGTAGGATAGTCCTTCACGTGGTTGCCCAGCCTTTACTTTCCTTGCCTTTCTCTGCTCTGCTTCACTCTCCCGCTAAGGCAGAGGTGCAGGGCTGTGTGTGACAGACTATATTTCTTCCCTGGGTTGCAGGTGGACCAGCTGAAATGCAAAGTGACCAGCCTAGAGGAGGAGTGCAGCCTGCTACGGAAACAGGCATCTGCACCACCCCAGCGAGAGGCAGAGGAGCGGGGCCACCCTGATGCCGTATCCGAGCTGTGGGCTGAGAACCAGCGGCTCACGGCATCGCTGCAGGAGCTGCAGGGCATGTTGCAGGTACCTGGTGGGACAGGGCAGGCTCTAGGTCACCTCCTTTCCTGGGGTACCCCTCGCCAATGCTGATGACATGGACACTGGAAAGATGGGGGAAATCACTGTCCTGGGTTGGCCTGTCCCATCCTCTGGGCATATTGCTTGGCTGTGGTGGCTGTCATTGCTCTGGCTCTGGGTAGTGATGGATCCTTGTTTCCAGCTCTGTGACTCTTGGATGTGCTCACAAGTGTGACTTTGTGTCTTGGAGCGCACAGTAGATTAATGCAGGAGTGATGATGGCAGTCGTGCCAGTCTGCCTGTCACTGCCCTGGTCTGGTGCTCCCTTGGTACCTGTGGTGCAGTGATGGTACCCTCTCGCCTTATAGACGCCCGGCGAGGGTCCGGTGCCAGGCTCTGAGCAGATCCTGCTGGACATCCTGGAGCATGACTGGAAGGAAGCCCAAGACGACCGGCAGGATCTCTGCCAGAAACTCAACTCGCTCCAGAACGAGTTGCAGTGGGCCGAAGAGCTGAGGGATAAGGTAGAGCATCCATCACCATCCCCATCACTGCCCCTGTCCCTGCACACCTGGAAACAGGGAGGGAGAGGGCTGGGAAGCCACAGCAGTCGCTTCCAGGAGGACTAATGCTTGCTGCTTGCTGTTACCAGTACCTCCAGGAGGTGGAAGATCTGCAGCTGAAATACCGAACGCTGCAGAAAGACTGTGATCTCTACAAGCATCGTATGAACACAGTACTGCTGCAGCTGGAGGAGATCGAAAAAGAACGGGATCAGGTAAATTGCTCTCCCCCCTGGCTCTCCACTTCCCAGCAGGACCAGGGCATTTGTTTCTGCTTTGGATACCCCCTCCTTCCCCAGTGGATCTTCTCCATCCACGCCAGGGTGGGAGGTGAGGGTTAGTAGTGCAGTTCTCTGCCTTTTCTCACTCTCAGCCTGGCTCCTTGCAGGCAATCCAGAGCCGCGATGGGGTGCAGCTCCAATATTCCCAGAGCCTGATCGAGAAGGACCAGTACCGCAAACGTGTGCGGGCCTTGGAGGAGGAGCGGGATGAGCTCCTAAGCAAGCTGAGCCAGGCAGAAGGGCTGAACAGCACGCTGGAGGCACAACTGCAGCGATGCCAAGGCAGCCGTAGCCTGGGCAAGGTGAGGGTGACTAGAAAGAAGAGGGAACAGAGAAGGCAGAGGGGTCAGGACTGATTTCTGGGGGACGCAATGGGATGATGAAGTCCCTTCTCTCCCAGATGTGCAGCTCTTCCTACTCCCTCTGCTCCAACCTCAGCAGCACCTGGAGCCTCATAGACAACCCTACCGGCTTTACGACTGGACTTGTGGATGCGCTGGGGGGTTCTGTTATCCCGTTCCCAGGGGATTCGGCCATTCAGAGCATGGTGAGCGCTCGACCACGAGAGGCTGATCTTCAGCTGAGGGCACGGAGGCGTTGGAGCGGGTTCAGCGTGGGGCTGTGACTTGGTGGAAGACTGGGCATGGGGTGGTATGTAAGGTGGGAGCAGATCCCAGGTGGAAAACTTTGTTCTCTTGGTCTCTGACAAACTGGCCAACGCTCCACCAAAGTGTGCAGCACTCAGCTGGGTGGGAAAGAGGGGGAAGCGAAACTCTCTTCATCCCGTACGACACCCTAGAAATCAACAGCCTCTTGTAAGATGTTGTCCTCCCCAAAAAGCTGTTTAGTCTACACATGCTGGGGGAGAAATCCTAGCTCTTTTGAATTTTGTCGCAGCATTGTATTGTTTTTAAGGAAGTCAGGTTCTTTCCTTTGACTCCTTGAACGCTCATCCTAGAGCACCTTAAAAATGAGCAGTCCCACAGGTTACTCACACCTCTGGGTGTCTGGTGGCTAAAAGTGAGATATAAGGACAAGGCTGGATATTCCCTGCATCTGCTACTACTCCCACAGCTTGTACATTGCAAAAAGCTGGGGACGCAGTGTCAAGCACCTCTGTCCGTGCTTTCTCCTTGGGAAAACAAGGTGCCCCTGGGTGTTTGGAGGGATGTGGGTGGTCTCTGAAGAGGCATGTGGTACCCAAGGAGCTGTTTGCAACCTGGCCCGAAGGGAGGGGAGAGGTGGTGCTGGGTGTTGGTGTTAACAGGCATCTCTCTTTCATTCTGCCCAAGGAGGTGACTCCCGACAGCGAGAAGGATATCAACCGCCTTTCCACCTTCCCTTTCCCCCCTTGCATCGGCTCCATCCTCCGTCGGCAGCGGGAAGATAGGTGTATGCCCTACAAAAGGTGATTGCTTGGAGCTGCTTGAGTCTGTGTCTCCTCTGTGGGGCTTGTGGGGGCCAGGGAGAGCAGGTTGGCAGGGCAGCAGGGAACTTGGAGTGGGAAGGCTGGCTGGGAGCTGCGTGCTGGCTGGGGGGGTGCTTCTGGGGGGTAGGGGGAGGCTGTTGGGCATGGGGTTGGGAAGGGGATGCAAACAGGCTTTGGAAAAGCTGCTGCCTCACAGCTTCCCTTTGTGTCTCCTTTGTAGCTTGTCCTGTGGCTCCTTTAGCAGCATTGAAGATGCAACAGGTACCAGGGTGGGGGCTTTCCTCAAAGGGCTGAGCTAAATCACTCTCTACAACGACCTGAAAGGAGAGTGTAGCAAAGTGAGGGTCAGCCTCTTCTTGCAGGCAACCAGTGACAGGACAAGAGCGCATAAACTGTGCCAGGGGAAGTTCAGGCTAGAAATGAGGAGGCATTTCTTCACAGAAAGGGTCGTTAGGCATTGGGATGCGCTGCCCAGGGAGGTGGTGGGGTCACCATCCCTGGAGGTGTTTCAGACAAGACTGGAAGTGGCACTTAGTGCCATGGTCTAGTTGACATGGTGGTGTTAGGGCAAAGGTTGGACTCGATGATCCCAGAGGTCTCTTCCAACCAAAGTGATTCTGTGATTCTGTAAAAAGAAGTGGTGGCTGTGGGGAGAGGGGTTGGCCAACTGACCCTCCCTCACGCCTTTGGTTTGTGCAACTCACTGCGAGGGCTCTGCACCCGTAGCAGGGTGCTATGGACCCACACGTCCCCCCATGCCTGGCCAGGCACAGCAGCTGGAAAAGGTGGCTTTTCCTCTGCAGAGCAGGTAGCTATTCACATCAGCTCTGTTTAATTCATGGAGAGCTGTGTTGATGGAGAACTTGGTGTGGAGTTGGGGAAGCAGGTAACAGAAGAGAGAAACACCTGTGCCCTGGGCTGTTACTGGATATTCCCTTCATCTGTTACTACCTGGGTGATGGGTTGTAAATCTCCTGGAGTGGAGCTCCTGGTGCTGGCAGGTCCCGTGGTGAGTGCTGGTGGCTGATCTCTGGGCACATCCAGGTGGCCCTGGCTGCTGCTGCCTCCTGACCAAAACGCTGCTGAAGGGAGCAAAGATTTGCTTGTTCTCAGGAGACATGGGAAACCCTTTCCAGGAGGGTGACTGTTCAAAACCTCCCTGCAGCCCCAATTTACTGGTCAGATGCTAGAAAATGCCCAGGAGGGGGTGACAGACCCTTACCTCCCCAAGAGCTCCCTGCAGTGCTCGGAGAGGTGATGTGCTCCCTCTCTCCCTCTTGCTCTCTTTCCTAGGCAGTGGTTTTGCTAGTGCCTCGCTTGGGGCCTTCTGCTCTTCTTCCAGCAGCACCTACACCAGGGTGAAGTCGGAGATCTGCTTGGCCACGCTTCCCAGCCGCGAGGAGGTCACCAGGAGGTAACTGCTGCTCTCAGAGCTAGGCACTTTGGGCCAACTGCTTGCGGGAGCATTTTGTGATGCTGAGGGACTACACCTGGGAGACCCTTCCTTTCTGACTCCCCCCACCTTGCAGGCTCTTCTCATTAGTGGGAGAGGAGAGAAGTGAAGATCTTAGAGTCCTTGCTTCCTAGCAGAACTCCCAATTTTTCTTGTGCTGTCCCATTAGTTATGGCAGGGATGGAGATGTTGTCCTGGGTTGAACACTCATCTGTCTAGGTAGGGACAGGACTGTGGGAGCCCAACTTGGCTTCGGTGTTGAGGCTGGTGGGATGGAAGGGGCTGTGGGGGTCTGTAAGCTCTGTCTGTGTGCTCTGGTGATGGCCGGGAATCACGAGCTCTGTACCACGGTGCTTGGTACAATGAACACTGTGTAGCTGGACACAAGGCATGGGGAACTGGTTCTTAGAGAAGGCAGCAAACCTCAGTTGCTGGACTTGGTGTTTCTCCTTGCCAGATCGCTGGTGGTACAGCTCACTAGCATGGGTCACCCCAGCAACCCCTCATCCCAGGAGAAGAGGCTCGGAGCAGACATCTCCATCCTTGGAGGGAACAGGACGGGGATTTACGTCCAATGGGTCAAGCCAGGCTCACGCGTTGAGGATGCAGGACTCAGGGAAGGGTGCCGGCTCATTGAGGTGAGTTCGGGAATGGGCTCACTTTGTGGGTTTGTAAGGCACCTGGGATGATGCAAGGAGTGTGGAGTGATTCCTAGTGCAAGCTGACCTCTACCCAGCTTGAAGTCCACCTCCATTTCTCTCATTTCCCAGGACTGCTCCCTGCCTAGAGCTTTATGCAGCACAAACACCCGTCCAGGTCTCATGGCACTCGAGTGTACCTGCGCATGTAAAAATGCCGAGACC
This sequence comes from Cariama cristata, assembly GCF_000690535.1. Lineage (NCBI taxonomy): Eukaryota > Metazoa > Chordata > Aves > Cariamiformes > Cariamidae > Cariama > Cariama cristata. The sequence continues at coordinate 46,824 of NW_009624365.1, read as the reverse complement.
TTCTGAAACACTTCTTTTGGCTGTGGGAGGGGAGAAACAAAAAGGAGCCAAGCAGTTAAGATGGCAATATGGCTACGTGTCCCCAGAGTTGTCTGTCACCTTGTAGTATTTCAGAGCAGTTTGCATCCTGCATCCCGCACATGCCCATTGCAAAGCAATCAATTCTGGAGCAAGATTTCTTAGGCCTTTGTGACCCTCCTGAGCTGTAGAGAATAATTGCTCTGAAGAAAGCTCCTGGAGGGAGGGAAGGGCATTTGTTTTGGCAGGAATGACACCACTTGAAATACAGCTACGCTGCTTGAATTAATATCGCACCTGTAACTGAAGATAAACCAGCTCTCCCACCCCTACTCCCGCACACCTTCATGCACACACATTTGCTTTCACAGCAGCCCGGCATCTGGGCTGGGTGGTGGCTGGCAGCAGGTATTTCAGAGGCAGAGGAGGGAACCAGAGGTGGATTGAGGATGCCTTGTCCTCAAGGTAGAACTTTCCCTGGGCCTGCCTTGCTCTGTACCATCTCTTGGGTAACCCTGATGGGCGAGGGAGGTGGAGGGGGAGCCTGCTTTTCCAGCCCTTAGGTCTAACGGCATCGGGTCCTTGGTAGCTGAGGGTGCCGTCGCTGAAGGAAGAGGTGCTTTCCCTGGAGAACTGCACACGGGAGGTCGCCTACCTGAGCCTCCTGCATTGGGATGAGCCCTCTAGTCTTGTCTTTCGGCTGGACCTGGAAGGTAAGGCCCTGGCAGCTGGGTCTCCTTTGAGCCTGAGCTCTCTGCCTCCCTTTCCAGACCCTCCACCCAGCCCTGGAGGTAAAATCTCAGGTATTCTCTCTCCTCTCCTGTTCGGTCCTAGGCCACCATGTCTGGCACAGGGGTTGGCCGTAGCTCCGGTAGCTTTCCCTGTCTGGTGTGACTTGGGCATCCTCTGAGTTACAGGATGGAGGTACAGACCTTCTGTCTGTTTGCCTCCTTTGCACCCCCCACCCCAATCTGTAGCATCACAGCTGTGCTGGGGACTTGGCTATCTTATCCGTGATGGTTGTCTCCTTGTCCCCACCTGACCTGTGTCTCCTGCTGCAGGATACCAACCTCTGCGGGAAGCCCTGGAAGAAGGGAAGAAGTTTTCTGGAGACTCGTTCTACGTACGCACCAACCTGTCCCTCCTGGAGCCGTCAGACCCTTACGCGCTGTGCGTCAAGTGTCGGGAGATCCTCCACGTCACGGACACCATGCACAAAGGGCGGCTGGAGTGGTACTGCTCCCGCGTCGATCCCTTGACCATGCGGGACCTGGACAAGGGGACAGTGCCTAACTACAGCAGGTAACCAGGGTGAGGAGGAAGGCAGGGGGTACCTGGGGTACCTGCCCCATTTATCTGTGGTGAGCATCCCCTAGGAGACCTGAAGGGTGCAGACTGGCCTCTCAATAGTGCGGGCTGCCCAAACCTTGTACAGGGGACCAGTGAGGTAGTGTTTGGGTGCCCTTGAGAGACTGGGAGGCTGAGTGAGGACTTTGACATGCTTATGCTTCAGCAGGTCTGTGGAGTTTGGCGAAGAGGATCACAGCAGGCTACAGTCCCTGGGGGCTTTAGAGCTGCTTGAATGCAAGCTCTCTGTCTTTTCAGGGCTCACCAGCTTTTGAAGATCCAGGAGAAGGGCCAGGTGCCTGGGCAGCAGAGAGGCCACAGAAATAACGTAAGCCAAAGAAGCCAGCAATGAAAGCTCTGCGTGTGTGTGTTCCTGTGGCCACCCCACCACCTCGGCACGCAATGTGCTCCACTCTGTTGGTAAACCAACTCATATAGGGTGGCAGCTGGGTTAGCAAGCAGAGCAGGGATTTTTAGCCCAGGCAGTGTTACTACTGCTCTGTGGCTGCTTTCCTACCCCCTCCCCACTTCCCGGACTGAACCTGATGGGCAGCAGACCCAGTCCCATGCTTTTTGTATGTGCGTTCCACCCCCTTTGCCAGCGGATGTTCTGCAGCCATCTCAGGGGGTGTGTGTGTGTGCGAAACGGTCTGTGCTCTCAGCCTTACTGCCCTCACTTTCTCCTCAGCTAAAGAAACGGGCCTTGGACCAACTGCGCCTGGTGAAATCCAAACCGCAGAGGAGCCCAGAACAGCCCCCTCAGCAGCTGTGGCTGGACCCTTGCTCAGGTGAGCTGTTACCCCTGCCCTTCGCTCTTGGAGACCCAGTTGTTCCCCATGGGCATTGAAGGGACATTGGCATCTGGGATGCCTCAGTCTCTCTGCCCAGGGTCCCTCTTAAAACACTGCTAATGGGATTTGGGGAAGCCTGTGCATATTTAAAGCCCCTGCTCTTTTTCCTTTTTTTTTTTTTTTTTTTTGAGTTTCCCATTGCTTCTGTGGTTCTTGGGGTCATCTAACTTTTTGTGGAGAATAAACTGGTGTGTAACTCAAGGGATTCCCAGGAACTGGCCAAGAGGGGGCCTACAGCCAGGGTATCTATCCATGAGTGAGTGGAGTAACCAGCGTAGGATATCTCCTGGGACATAGGATGGTTGGTAGGTGCCTCAGTGAGTCAGGATGAGGGATGGTACAGGAAGAATGGGACAGTCTGTTGGCCGGTGACAGGCTGGTCTCCCATGTTCTCATCTTTGGCTTTCTCTTCTTCATTCCTATCTTCTAGATTCGGACATGAACATGAAACCTTACAGCCTGGTGCACCCTGTGGTGGTCAAGACACCCCGTCCTGTGGTGCTGTCACCGAACTGCATTGCACCACGGCTCATCAGGAACCTGCTGGACTTGCCCACCTCTCGCCTGGACTTCCATGTGTGCCCAGCAGGTAGGTGGCAGTGGGTGGTTGACATGTCCAGGGATGTTTTGGGAGCCTGTGGCCAAGTGAGGGAAAGTATGCGAGTCTCACAGAATCACAGAATTGATTTGGTTGGAAGAGACCTCTGGGATCATTGAGTCCAACCTTTGCCCTAAGTCAACTAGGCCATGGCCCTAAGTCCCACGTCCAGTCTTTTCTTAAACACCTCCAGGGATGGCGACTCCACCACCTCCCTGGGCAGCCCATTCCAATGCCGAACGACCCTTTCTGTGAAGAAATGCCTCCTCATTTCTAGCCTGAACTTCCCCTGGTGCAGTTTCAGACCATGCCCTCTTGTCCTGTCACTGGTTGCCTGGGAGAAGAGACCGACGCCAACCTGGCTACCCCCTCCTTTCAGGTCGTTGTAGGGAGCGATCAGGTCTCCCCTCAGCCTCCTTTTCTCCAGGCTAAACACCTCCAGCTCCCTCAGCCTCTCCCCATCAGACTTGTGCTCCAGACCCCTCACCAGCTTTGTTGCCCTTCTCTGGACTCGCTTGAGCACCTCAATGTCTTTCTTGAAGTGCAAGGCCCAGAACTGGACACTACGCTCCTGCTTCCACAGGCTGCTTTCCTCTTTTACCTCCTGCCACTTTTTAGCCACACCGCGGGAGGCTAAGATGTTGCTCAAAGAGGTCACTTCTGTGGAGGACTTGGTCAGTCCAATTCAAGGAAGAGGTATTCAGTCTTGGAAGTATGAGATGTCGTCTCATGGGCTAAGTGTGGGGGCCTCTCGGTCCTCCTAGACAATACCTGTTGACAGGTCACCTTTTTGGGCTGAGTGTCTGCAAGACATTCCCTCCTATTTTTAACTGTGTCCTGTCCCTTTGGCTCACAGGGAAGCCAGCCCTTCCTTCTGGTCTCCTGGGGCATGGGGGATCCTCTCTCTTCCCTTGAGTGGGTTCTGGTGGCATTGCCTCACTGCCCTGGGTGGCTCTTCCCAGAGATGAAGCCCCTGGCTGAGGTCAGATCTGCAGATTGACTTCATATCAGCTCTTCCTCCCCAGGAACGAGAGGATCCAGCCTTAGTGCTGTTGTCCCCTTCCTTCTGCCAGCAGTGTGAGGCTGACACACCACCGCGGAGGCTGCTGGGGAAAGGGCTTTTCTCCCATAAGGAATTTTCACAGAGGACAACTCCTTCTTTCCTCCTTCCTCCCTTCTCCGTCTTTCTCCTTTCCCCATGTTTAGAGTGCTCCCGTTGCCAACTGCAGGACTGAAAAATGAGCTGGTATGGGTTTTTTTAGGGGATGGTGATGGTGGTAGTGAAAAAGTGGTTTGCTGAAGGATGGCTCTGCAAATTTTGGCCACTGAGCTTTTTATCTGAGTGACTTGGCCATGTATCCTGTCCTACCGAGCCCTCTGCAGTGTCCCCCTTACATTGCATGGGGACATGCTTCAAAGCCATCACTGCGCCTGGGAATTTACACCAAAGGCAAAAACTCTGTTCTCCCCTAATGGTTTTGCCTGTTAAGAGGGAAGGAAGGTGATCCAGGAGCGCTGAGCCATTTCTCTTTTCTTCGCTGCCTGTATTTTCCTTTGGAGAACTCCCCAGCCAGTGCAGAGTTTGTGTAAGCCAGCTGATCTTCCACAGGAGCTTGCTGCCCACAAAAGAAACAGATGGCTTTGCAGGATCCAGCTCTACCTGGGAAGTACCTGTGCCACCAGGCAGAGGTAGCAGAGGATGCCCAGCCAGCCTGGGGCTTGGGAGAGCTGGAACATGCTCTGGACCCAGTTCCAAACATGCCTTCTCCTAAATACATGACTTTATTTCTGTCTTAGGAGTGAGCAGTTCCTGAAAGCCTCATTAGGTTCCCCGCTTGTGTTTCAGTGGCAGTGTCAGGGTAGCATGGTGGGCAGGTCAAGCCTGCATCAGCCACACCGGGCTGCAGAGCCTGTGGCTCTCACGTGAGATCTCTGTGTCTGTAGGTGTTGTATCGGCTTCTGTTGGGATTTACCAGGGGCATCTGGCAGTCATTGCTTCGACCACGCTGGACACCACTGTCCTGCCAGGTCTTCCCTCAATTCTCTGTCTCAGCATCACCTCTCTTCTGCTGTCCCGTTTGGTGTTGGCTTGGCTGCTGGGTGCTGTCCTTCTACCCCCGAGCAGGGGAAGGTGGCTCAGGTTGCCACCAAAAAAAGAAGGTTCAACTTGGCCCCCAGCTTCCTCCCGCTCTCCCATACCAAGATGCACATTCCTCTTGCTTCCCCAGCCCTGCTGCTCGCCGGAGCCATCTCTGAACCCATGTAACTCACAAACCCTGCAGAAAACCTACCCGGTGAAATAAAGTGATTATTTTTCTGCCATACCCTGTTATGGAAGGGGTGGGACAGTGTGGCAGTGGGGAAAAGGGGTGATAATGGCAGTGAGCTGGCTTAGGCTGCTGCGGTACTGCAGCACAAGTGCTGCTCTTGCCCTGCAAGGTGTCTTCAGCTGTGATATCTTGTTTGTTCTGTATGCAGAAAGCTGCAGGAGATCCATGCCAACGTATAATGTTGTATAATTAGACTCACTTGCCAGAATCCATAAACACTGAACTCGATAAGCATCAGCGCGGCAGCAAACGTGCAGGATCTGAGGTAGAAAGTACGTGCAAGAGGGAGAAGGGGCTGACGTCTCCCTTGTCATATCTTGGCTCGCAGAGAAGCTGGCAGAAGGGGATCCCAGCGTAACCCACGCTCAGGAGCACCCTGTGTCTAGAATGGCCCCTCAGGACCGGAGGGAAAGTGGGCGAATCCGCATGATCCGGGAGGCGATGGAGAAGGTGCTGAGCCGTTGGGTGTGGGGAGAGAGGGTTGGGATGGGGCACCCCGTTCAGGTTGGAGGAAAGGAAGGGACAGCTGAGCAGGGGAAGAGGGAGGGTGGTGCAATGATAAAGAAGGAGCTCCTTGCTTGGGGGCTGCGTAATTTGGAGGATGTTTTAGGTCCAGGTGCTGCGGGGCTGTGGAGCAGCAGGTAACGGACTTTGCCCTGAGCCTCTGTTGAGCTCAGGTAAAAGAAATGGCAACTGGAAATTTGTGGGGGAAGCGGTGGGAAATGCCATATGCAGAAGTGACCTCCCTGCTCTCGCATTCCTCATCTTCGCCAAAGGGGCAACAGCTCTGCTCAGGGCAGATAGAGAAATGTGGGGCTGTGGGTGGCAATGCTGACAAAGGGGATGTGAAGATGGGCTGTGGCTGAGTTGAGGGGTCTGATGGGCTCTTGGGCTGGGTTGGCAGTGATGGAGTGTGTGACCCTGCTCTTTAATTCTCCCCTTCCCTCTTGGCACTGTCCGTAAATCCCACATTTAATGCAATTACTATTGGGAAAGCAAGATATTTCACAGTATGAGGTTTGATTTAATGTGACTGTCAGGGGCTGGGGTAATTTTTTCTCCATTTAAATCAGTAAATCTGTTCAATTTCCCTTCCAGAATAAACACTGCCTGCTAGAGCTGGGAGTTCAGAGTGTGAGGGATCTAATTAAAAGTGAAATATACCCCATCGTTATCCATGTCGAGGTCACAGAGAAGAACGTTAGAGGACTCAGGTAAGAAAAGACGGGAGTGGCGTGGATGAAGGGTATCGCGGAAGGAGAGAGAAGCCCTTGTGTCTGTTCAGAGGGAGAGACAGGGATTGAGATGAAAGCACTTGCTGTGTGTGTGTTCGGGTTGGCTGCTGTGAGGGGAAAAAAGGGCAGGAAAATCGGCTTTGTGTACATGTGGGGGAGTTCCTGGGTGTTTTTGCCATGCCATCTCTCTACGCCAAGGGTAATGCTTGTCCCTGTGTTTTCCCCAGGAGCTTACTGGGGAAGGCAGGCCAGCGGGACTCGGAGGTGCTGAAGGTGTGTCGCGGTGCGGAGCAGGCTCTCCACACTCTGCCGTGCTCCTGGGCCCGTGTGGAACCCCACGCCTGGAGCCACGCCGAGGAGCTGCCCAAGGTGGTTCGGGGATGCATCTTCCAGGAGCAAACCCGCCCGCTATGGATCGAGGAGGGCGATGACTGAGCTGGTGGTAGCAGAGCGGGCGCTGCCAGCTACTGTCCCCAAGAGATGTTCTTGGAGGTCCTTGCCTCCCCAAGCTCCTCCAGGTAGCGTGTCCTTCCTCCCCGAGGGGATGTCGTCAGCAAAGACCCTCAGGGGTGGCCTTTCTTAAGACCACCAAGGGCCAGGGAGTAACACCAAGAGCCTCCCTCATCTGAGCTTTCTGTATTTTACTGGAGAGACATCTTCCACCATCATGGTGGAAACCACTCTAGTGGGCTGCTCCTCATCACCTTGGGCTACCCTTGTCTCTGGTATGTGGTCAGATTGCCAGATGGGCAATATAGGGGAACTGTGTAGGAGCATACCTCACACACATTTGAAGCCCTTCTCCCATTACCTCCATCTCCCCTGCCCTGCGGCACTGTGTGCTCCGGGTCCCCTCTTCCCCTCTCTACCTCACCTCTGGCCCCGCGGCGCAGGGAGCACGGCTCATGTGCCAATGCCCCACCGCAGCTGGAGTGACACTAAGCTTGCAACAAACCCTTGTTTTATAGAGGCTGTACTCTTTATTGCTTGTAAATTATTAATGGAGCCTTTTATTGGCAAGTCGCATAAAAAGGAGAATTAAATGCCATTCATAATGGGAATGGGTCACAGGCTATGGGCTTGTGTGTTACTGGGAAGGTTCAAGTGATGCACGATGGGGTATTTTTCTCCTCCTTTAGCTGAGACCCAACTGCCCAGCCCTCCAGGGAAAGGAGGGAGCACTGCTTTCGCTGTTGTAGGGCAGCAAGAGGTGTGGGGAGAGGACAGGCTGAGCATGCCGCAGACCAAGCCCCCTCCCATTTCTACATGGCCCCTGTTTTTTTGTTCCTTGCCTCTCCCCAGTGCTGATGTTGGCCAGGTTGCTTTAGGAAAGCCAGGGAAAAGCTCCCTTAATGTGTCTGGCTGAGGTCCCTAGAGCTTTGCATCCCTCTGTGCCCTGGTTATTGTGAGGCGACAAGCCAGATACCTCATCTTCCTGGGGGACAACAGTGAGAGTGAGCCCACCCGTGCTGCCGGGAGAGTGGGGACAGTGCCCCTACCATGGGGGCTGTTCTCACCCTGACATGGGGCTGAGTGTGGGTTCAGACTCTGTCAGAGGGAAGATGGAGGGTTTGGGTAGCAGCAGCCATGCTCACCCACCCTAGCATGGTCCTGACTCCTAACCAGCACCATTATCAGCCCTGCTATGGGAAAGGGGTGCCAGGATGCCCACCCCATGGAGAGGTAGTGGTAGATGGTCTTGCCTGGGGGGCATGCAAGAGGAAAATGGAGTCTGTGGCTCTGGGAGGCTCAGTCGGGCATGAGGCCAGGCGGAAAGCTGAGCCCACTGATCCTGAGGTCAATGGGAGAAGATGGGCAAGCAGCACCAGAATCAAGTCCTCTCTGTGTCCTCCTCACCCCTGCGATTAGGGCACTGGTAGTGCCATGCACTTTTGAAGCTCTGAGGAAAGATTAACTTGCTGATCTTCACGGGTCCCCTGTGAGGTGTTATTTCAGGCTCTAAACCAGTTGCCTGTGTCTTTTATGAGGACGAGAGTGAAGGGGGAGGAAAGAAAATGAAAAGATTTTAACCTGGAGTCACTAAAATGTAGAGCAAAGTCCCAGCTCTGCCCTGGAGCAATGCAGCTCTCATCCCAGGGAAGGGGGAACTGGTGTAACACATGGCTCCAGATGAGAGCTCCCAAATGACATCCACTCCAGGGGCTGCAGCCTGAGCATCCCGGCACAGCCAGTCCCCTGGGAGGGTGCTTGCCCTGCAGGCAAACAAAGTGGGACTCTTGTTGAACTGATGAGAAGACAAGTCCCAAAGCAAGCTCTCCTCTCCCCTGGCATGGATTTGGAGATTCGAGTTTGCATCTTTGCAGAGGGAAAAAAAAAAAGTAGCGCTTGAGTACCCAAGGAAAACATTCTGCGTGAGGCACTGGTTCAGGGGTTGGCAACTCGTTCTGCCCTTGCTGGGGCTGGTTCCCAGCCCCAGCCCTATGGCCTAGGCTGAGGGTGGGTTAAGAGCAAGGACCCCCATTTTGGGTAGTCAGGCTGTGCTCCCAGCTTGGTGCTTGCTAGCCCCCCCACCCCTCAAATAAACTGATGTCCCCCAGCACCTCCCTGGGCGTGTTGTCAGCCGGAGGGAAAGGGAACCAAAAGAGGGTTGCTGGAGGCAGGTTGGCATTGCCCAGCTCTCCAAGCAGCAGTCGGCACTGCTCGCCTCCTCCCAGGCTTCTTCCAGGCTCTCTCTTTATCCATCTTGTCTCCCTTGAGGCTTTCAAAATCCAGCTTCGACTCGTTCTGGACACGGGTGAGAAGCAGGGCAGAAGGTTCTAAGGCAAACAGAAATGACCTCCCCGCTGCCCTGCACAACCCCAGCCCACCTTCTTTGTACCTCTGGGGGGGACGGCTGCCTGCTCAGAGGAATGAGTCACGGGTTAGGTAACAGGCAGAATGCAATTAGCAGACCTGGGCACCAATTACCAGCTGTAACAGCCTTGTGCAAACCCCTGTAACGAGTCACCGAGAGCAAGATTTCTCCCTCCAGGGAGGGGATCCACAAGGCAGCGTGTGTGTGTGTCACCCTGGGAACTCCTTTCCACGCTGTTCCCCTGCCCCAGCAGATCTGCAGGGGTACGGGGTCTCTGTCCCATGCACCCCCTCTGATGATGGATCAGCCACCTCCACCCCAGGGCAGAATTGGGTACCAAATGGCCCCCACCCCATCCCTGGCACCCCAGAAGAAAGAGATGTCTCACAGCACGAGAAGCAGGCTGTACTCACCTTTAGCATCGGGCACCTTCTGGTTTGAACGTGGTTGGGTCTGACCTGTTCTGCTTCCTGGCACCATGCTCTATATGAGGTAGCTTTGAATCGTGTTTGTATGTCTTTTGGAGACATCACTAAGGATCCTCTGCCTGTGTCCCCCTTTCCCACCCAGATGATCTCCTAGGCCAGGGCTGGGAGGTGCTGCAGGATGCCTGGGTTAGCATCGGGCACCTTCTGGTTTGAACGTGGTTGGGTCTGACCTGTTCTGCTTCCTGGCACCATGCTCTATATGAGGTAGCTTTGAATCGTGTTTGTATGTCTTTTGGAGACATCACTAAGGATCCTCTGCCTGTGTCCCCCTTTCCCACCCAGATGATCTCCTAGGCCAGGGCTGGGAGGTGCTGCAGGATGCCGGGGAGCCCTGGGAGCTGCCTTTGCGGCTGAAGCACTCACCGAGGTTCGTTTCTGGTTCAGGAGCAGTGGCCAGCCACGGGAGCAATCCCAGTACTTAGTGCAGAGGCAGCGGATCAATCATACCAGCTTCACATCCCTGCGGTGATGTAAGGCCTGAAGGTGAATGACTCCCCCCCTGCTGCCCCAAATCAGTGTAAGAAAGCATCGCTATTCAAAGGCATCTAAAAATAAAACCTGCAGGGACCCTCCAAAGGGATATGGGAGATACTCTGGAGATGTTCTTGCTTTGGGGGAAGGCTAGGAGTCTTAGAGACTTGGAAAAATACATGGGAGGAGGGAGGAGAAGTGGATTCAATGGTTTCTTCCTCAAAAGTTGTAACCAGGGAGAGGGTGGGAGTGAAAGGGTGTGTGCGAGGCCTGGGGAAACCGAGCACAGGGATTTAGCCCTGCAGGGAGGTCTTCCCTGTGTGCCTGGAAAGTGTCTGTGTCCAGACTCATGGTGGGAATGTGGAACGGAGGGACCTTGATCCCTGCCCTGACCCCCTTTTCTAAGGTCCCATGATCTGACATGTGCACTGGGAGGCTCTTTGCCACATGGAGCCATGTCTCCCCTACATTTCCCCTGGGGTTCCCATCTTATTACTTTTTATTTTGATTTTTTTTTGGTATGCTGAGATTGGATGCCCACAGCTTGCAGCTCCCTGAGGAGGTGCTCTAATTTTGGCAGCTTATGTAGAGCACCACCGTCCTGCTGGCCCCACGCTCCCTGCGCAGGGAAGCTGGGATGGGGGTGCGGGTATCATCCCCTGCCCCCCAGGCTGCTCTGTAAAGTGGCTTAGAGGTAGCATGAAGGGGACATCCACAGTCATCCACCCCATATCCAACTGAACCAGCCGCAGCATGCAGCAATCTGTGGTGCTGACACCGAAATTTCCCATCTGTGGCAATCTTTGTCTTGGGAGGGGCTCTCACACCTTTTGAGGGTCTCTGATATCCCCATCCCTGGGGAAAGCTACCTCCGTGTAGGACTTGCTCAGTTAAGCTCAGCTCTGTGTCATGGCCCCAGACTGTCCTCTTGGCCTCGTTGGCTTCCACAGGGCTGGGATGAAGATGGGACAGAGGAGATGTACGACCATGCCCAAAGGTGGTGGGGGGGAAGGAACTGGAGGTGCCACCTTGCCCCTGTGCCTGTGGGACTCTCTGAGGTTTCTCCATGGAGGGAGAGGACAACCCCCCATTCCTTGCCTTGGGAAGGGGAAATGGAAGCATCATCTTGGACAGCACAAGAGCTACAAAGGACAAGTTGCTGAGCTCAGCTCTGCTGAAGGGAGGAAGGACCTGGGTGGGATATAAACTCAGCGGTGAGGCTAAGCTATGGACATTGAAAGGGAGGTGGCAGGTCCTCCCTGGTGCTGGTGTACCTGTTCCTGTGAGTGTCACTGGCTCTGCAGCCACCCGGGAACATCAGACTGTCCTTGGGTGGGGGGGTGGGTGTGTGGTGGTGTCTTGTGGCTTGAGGCAGAGTGAAAGGGACCTTCAAGAGTAGAGAGGGTCTGGGTCATGGTTTGGGGAGGTGGGTGTTAGAAGTGGGGGGGTCAGACCCTAGTCTGAGACCCTGGTGCATATGGGAAGGGGGTAGCAGGGAACACCCAGTCCTGCTTTGGGGAGGCAGGGTGGGGTTAAGGGGCAGGGGTAGCAATTCAGAGCAGTGCCCTCAGGAAAAGTCTGGGACTGGGGGCAATTCCTGCGAAAACATCGTTCTTCCCAAGAACAACAGAGGGCCCCACACTTTAACTTGACCAGAGCCCACATCCGTGCCACCTTCCCCTCCTCCCGCAGGGGCTGAG
>NW_009624365.1:34670-34922 GCF_000690535.1 Cariama cristata | reverse complement strand
GGCAAAACAGTCAAGCAACAAGTTAGTCCTCCCAGATCAGCTCTTTGTCATCTCAGAGATGTCCCAGCCAGGCGATGCCCTGGTGAGGCAAACCCACTGTCAGACCCAGGGCTTCTCCCTCTCCATCCTCCACCCTCCATCCTCTTCCTCCCCCTCCGGGGCTGGCGCCCCGCCCCGTACCCGGAGGCGGGACCGGGGCCGGGACCGGGGCTTGGCAGGGGGCCAAACCCAGCTGCACGGACGGCGGAGGGC
>NW_009624365.1:25308-34629 GCF_000690535.1 Cariama cristata | reverse complement strand
CAGCCCTTTGCCCCCCGCTCGCCTCCGCCCCGCAGCCCTTGGCTTGGATGGATGGTCTGGTGTCTTCTGGGGAACGGATGCCTTCGGTCCAGATTCCCCGCCGATGGCTCTGATCTCCTTTGCCACCTCCTTGACCCCCAGCCTGGGACCCTCGGCCTCTCTGCCGGGAGTGGGGATGCTCGCTTTCCTGCTGGCAGGCTGTGCCAGGCACCTGCAAGGCACCTCGGAGTATTTTCCCATCATGTGTCCCTGCCTTGCTGGGTCATCGAGCCCTCTTAGTCTGTGAAAATTCCCCCTGCTTCACTGGTATCCTCCAGGGCTGCTGTTTCTTTGGCTTTCTGGTCTTCTCTCACCCTATTCCTTGGCTACATCCTATTCAGACCTTGCTCTCAGCTGGTCCTGCCCCTTCGGAGGCTTTGAGAAGAGTGAACCGTTTCACCTGGAGGTACAGGCAGAGGTTGTCCATCTTCAGTAGGATACTGGCCGCGGCGGGAACAATTTGGGAGCCATGGGCCGTCGGCTCATCCGTGGTCTTTCTGGAGCCGCAGTCTTTCTTGTCAGCATGGCTCTTCTCTCCGTGAGGCACCGTGGGGCTCGGGAAACAGCTCGATACCCAGGGCTCAGGGAGGGGATGTTGGAGAAGCCAGAGCAACGGAGCAAGGTGAGCCCAGAGGGAGGCAGCGGCAGTGGGCAGAAAGACCTGCAAGTCCATTCTCCCCAGGGATACAGGGCTGAGAGAAGCCTGACGCTTGGGGACATTTTCATAGCTGTGAAGACAACCAAAAGATTTCACCAGAGCAGGATGGAGCTGCTCCTGGACACGTGGATATCCCGGGCCAGAGAGCAGGTGAGCGTGTGGATTTGGGCTAGAGAGGGAGTGTTTGGTAATGGGGCAGGGATGCGGTGTCCTGGGGTAGGGGATAAAAGCCAAAGGAAGGAAAGGCTGGGCACTGCAGGCCCACCCAGTACTGTGCCTTGTTTTCCCTAATTCTCACTTCTGTTCACGTTGAAATGGGGATGCTACCCAGCAGAATGTTTCACCGGTAGCTGCTTCATGGGAAAGGCTGGTAGAGAGGATGAAAAGTTTGTGTGGGATCTTCCCATGAAGGCTGGGAGGATGAGTGCTCCTAGTAGGCAACACCTGCCCCTAACCTAAGCCCGACTCTTTCAGGTTGGGGTGGAAGGGATTTAATTTCCTTTTTTTAACCAGTAGCACTGGGGTCCGCAGACTGCCTGGACCACACCAGGCTGAGAGCACAGACTGTCCTGGCTCTATATGAAATGGTTGTTTTCTACCTCCTCGTGCCATCAGTTTGCTCGATTTCAAGCTGAGTGGTCCCCCTTGGCCCTCCATCAGGATGCCCGCATTGTGCCTGGGCATCCATCCTTCGCCCCGGAACGGTGTGGTGGAGCAGGCAGGAGAGTGAGGCAGGAGGACCTGGAAGACCTCCTGGAGCGCAGGATGGGTCTTTGCAGCCCTGTTCACTCTCCAGCACATTAGCACAGTCCATGCCTTGATTTCTTGGGCAGATCCTCTCATGTGCATGATTTTGAAGTGATGTGGGTGCATGTAATATTTTTTAAAAAAATATTATTTTTAACTGAGGGTCTGATGTTTCCACTCTTTGCTAAAAGCAGAATTTGGAGAGTTTCCTTCCTGTTAGAGGAACTGATGTGGGGCACCACGTTGCTGGTGCTGTGCAGGCTGGCTTACTGGTGGGCAGAAGTGCTCCCCAGAGCCTGGGTATTTCTCTCCCTCCCTCACAAAGCATCTCCTCAAGAAAGAAGAAAACCTATGGCTGTCCCCAAAGGGTGCTTTTTTTGCCTCGTGCCTGTGTGTGACGGGTGCCTAGAAGACAAATTCAGGCCTCAGCGAGGAAGGGGGACGGGGGGCGGAGGTATTGGGTAGGAGAGCGCTCGAAGCAATGCAGGGTTTTCTGGGTAAGGGTGGTTTTCCACTTCATGGTGCTGCAACTGTCTGGTCTGCTGCGGTCGTCACAGGAAGCTGTGTCCTATTTTGAGCATGCTTCCTCTCCTGTCTGCGTGTCCCTCTCAGCATCTGAGATGCCTTGCTTCCTCCTCCAGACCTACTTCTCCTCTTCTTCTGACCTCAGCCCAGCAGCTCTTTGGAGAAACCAAACCCAACTGCATGGCTGCACTGACATCAAGATACTGTAACTGGGGCTTTTGGAGTGGGTTTTTAAGGAGTAGTTCACCTTTCCCTCCTCGTGCAGTTGACAAACAGGCTCCTGGCCATTCCACTGATGACAGGAATTAGATGCTAGCTCCCCAGATTCATCTGACCCTCTCTGGTTGGCAGGCAAATGATGTCCAAACCTGGGAAGAGGTGTTGAATTTTCCATCCTGCTGCCAGCCCATAGGAGAGCTTCACAGACTGAGCAGCAGAATAGGAAGGAAGGGTAGAGAGCAAGTGTCAGTAATTTTTAAACAGTGTTTTTTCATTGTTATCAATTTTTGTTGCAAGCTCAGTGTTTTCCTCCCCCTCCTCATTTTTCCATGTTTTTCTTCTGCTTTTTTTTTAACTAAATGGCTTTGAGGGCAGGGGAGTGGAGGCGGGGAGGGAGGTAAAGAGAAGTACATGAAAGTCAAAGCCTCTCTTTTTTTTTTAAATATACTGCTGCTGGAGGGTTTTTTTGGAGGTGGAGGAAAGGGTTAGTTTTGAAAAAAATTGACAATATAGAAACCTCGCTTAGTAAAAATGAGAGCCCTCAGTTTGCAAAGGACATTTAACTGTTGTAGAGCCAGGGACAGGGCACCAGACCTCCTATGACTGAGTCTTTTTGGAGAGGAATAGTCTTTAAGAGCCAGTCTCAGAGAGATCCAGGTCTCAGAAGCTGTGATGTGCAGGGACTGCCTCCTCCTAGGGCTGACCCACCATCTTGCTGTCTCACTCACCCTTACTCATGGCTGGAGATGGATTCAGCTGGTCCTTCTCTGTAGGTGGCCAGCGGGGAAATTTGAGCAGCTGGCTGTGCTGCTGATGCCAAACCTGGTTTCAGAGCTGATTACCTGCATGGGGTCTTCCCAGAGGAACCAACCCAGACCTCACAGGTCAGGCTTAGGTGACTGTAACAGGAGGCAGGAACATCTGTGGGTTTTATGGCTAGGACAGACTGTACAGGAGCCAAATTAAAAGTCCTCTGTGTTGGACTCTGTCAGGGTAGACAATAAGAGAGAGGGATATTTTCCCTGAAACTGCACTGTTTAAACAGAAGAGAAGATCTGCAGCTGGTGGGAGATGGGGAAGGGGAAGTGCGAAGTGGGCACTCTTCTCTGGACTATGCTCTGCCCCTTGAGAACTGTTCCATGACAAAACTTTCCACCGGAGCTTGATGTGGAATTCATTTCAGCAAGAGGCCATTTCCTCAGAAAAATTTCGTCTCAACAGAAGTGTCGGTTTTGATGGTTGTTTAGCCTGGACAGCATCTTGGAGTGGCTTACATTCTTGGCCCTGGTAGTTTTGATGGAGATAAGTCTAGGTTTCTGGTCTGAAATGGCATTTTGTTTGGTAATGTAAACAAATTTTAGCACCTCCCCTCCTTCCAGGCACCCAGACATCCAACCGAATGAAATGAAACCTTTGAATGACCCATCCTGAACTAGCTTTTACATTTTCAGTGCTGTGAACACACTGTAGATTTGGAATCTGTTCTCCAGGCAGGACACAACAATAACCCTGCTGAGATGTTTGCATTTTGGAGGGGGTTTCTTCCTGAAGAAGGGATACCCTGGGAGCCTGGGAGATGGACGTGGCCCTGGGTTGTCAGATTCCAGATTTTTATTCCCTTTTCCTAGTTTTTCCTTGCTAGGCTACTTTCCTGATTTGGGGTGAGGGGGTCTCAAATTCTAGTGTTTATCCATTGCGTGGGCACTTATGTTCATGGAAAGCCACCAGGCAAAGCCATTTGACACCAGTGGCTCCATATCACTGCTTGCACTGCTGTCCTGCCGACATCCTTTCCCACCCAGCCATCTTCTCCACTCCAGAACGGAGGGATGCTTTCCATGCTGCATCTCTCTTGAGGCCCAGATCGACTGCCCTCTAGTAGCATTGACAGCCATCCTGGGCCAGTATGGTGGAGAACAGGAGGGTGGATATGATGGGAAGGCTGCTTCTGTCTACCCCATTTGCCTGCAGGGATACAAATGACACCGGGTGTTCTTCTGCTCGCGTATCCTTAGCAAGGGGAGTAGGTCTGGTGTAGCCAGAGAGACCTTCTGAATCTCTTCCAGACTCCATTAGTATGGACAACAGCGGTTGGTGTCTCTTTGAGAAAGAACTATGTAACTGGGGCAAATGGTCTCCAGGCAGGTTTTTAGCTGGGGTCCTTCTCTCTCTCTCCCATCCCAGCCATCATGTGTGGCTTTGCTGAGGGACACATGGCACTGGTCACTTGGATGCCAGCAACAGCTGCTGTTCCAGGTTTTCCACTCTCAGGGACGTGAGGGATGGAGAGACGAGGATGCAGACAGCTGCCTGTGCTGTTGTGATCTCCTTCAGGACAGAGCCAGGGCACATACTCCAGCATTTCTGGAGTACTGTAGCCAGGTATGCCTGGAGATCAGTTTGGGAGAGCCAGAGAAATCAGTTTTGCCTAGACCCCACACTCATAGCCCCCTTTTTCCAGTTATTTTGGAGAGTCTGGTGTTCCCCGTGGTGACAATGTTCCTTTGTCCTTGGGTTCCCACAGAAACATGCTGTCTACAAAAAAACATTTCCCACCTTGCATCAAGAGGAAAGGGGGAACCTTGGAATATTTTCACAAGTAGAAAATCTGGGAAAAGATGCAGACTCCTATTTTAAGTCAATCAGATATGATGTTTATTAGACATATGATTTCTAGCCAGTTTTATATCTGTAAGCAAGTCATTTCCAGCAACAAGGTTTCTGGTTTTTTTTTGAAAATGTCAGAAAGTTTCAATGGTTTCAGAATTTTTTTTCTTAAGACAAAATATTTGTCATAGTGGAAATTTCTGGCTCTGACACGCTAGCGAGGGAAATCCCATGCCACTCACAATTCCTGCCTTGCCTGAAGGTTGTGATAAGGTCCCCTGACCCAGAGCAACTCCTTTACCTAAGACTTAGCTAATTGCTTCTTGTCCCGTGATCACCTTGAAAGTGGTTTTAACTAACAGACTTTACCAGCGAGGTGGGGTAGGAGTCTGTGTGTGACCCACGGCTGCAGCTCAGCTGTTTGAAGGGTAATTTGCCAAGTTGGTGTAGCACATACGTTTGAGATCATGAAACCATCCTGCCATCTCTGCTCGAGCCAGGTGGTCTCTGAGGGTCCTTCATTGCCTTCTTTTCATGTGCAGAACATTTCTCTTGCCGCATCCTCCTGATGGGAGCAAATCTCCCAAATGCTGGGTGGGTGTGGGGAGATGTAGAGACTCTCTCCTCCTCGTCAGAGCCTTTGGGCGTAATGCCGGCTCCTGGAGCTGTTGTCTATCTGCCTCGTCTCCTTTGTCCCTGCCCAGGTGCTGCGCTTAACCAGCCTGTGGGCAGCTGGTGGAGAGACTGTTTACAGCTCGCGACTCCTTTTTGATTTCATGAAAGCTCATTTTCTGCCTGAGGAAAGCTTTTCTCCACCAGCCCTGATCCCCGCCTGGCCCCAAAGAGGGGGAGATGTGCCACATAATGGCAGCGAGGGGGATTAGAGAAGCCTGGGGGTGGAGGAGGAGGAGGGAAGTGGCAAGGGGCTGTGCACACTTAACACAAATAGATGTTCTCCTTTCAACCTGGGCATCATTCGACCGCGGTGCTTTCATTTTTCTACCACTGACACCTAAGCCAAGGCTCCCTCACTGCTTCACTTGGTGTCACCGGTCCCCTTCTCCCTGTTCCCGAGGTGGTGGGTGGGGTGTGTGGAAATGAAGCCAGACGAGCACTAAATGATTGTGCCATGTGGGAAAGGGAAGCGCGGCCATTCCTCTGCTCAACTGCTGCCTGGGAGGGGGGCACGGCCGCAGAGGATGGAGTGGGGTGACCATGGTGAGTGTGTCCAGCTGCGGGGAGAAAGGGGTGGGCAGCCAGAAGCAGCACCAGCTCCAGCCCTGAGAGTAACCTCCTTTCCTCATTTCCCCAGACCTATGTCTTCACCGATGAAGAAGACGGTGCCCTGAAAAGGAGAATGGGTAACGACCTGTCCTATAACACCACCTCGCCCTGGCCTTCAGCCTCTGAACTGCCACAGCCTTGGGAAGGGGTTTGGCACGAAGGCTGGTGCTGGGTTTCCTAGGCCAGCGCTGCCTCTTGAAGCACACCGCTCGCCATGTCCCGTGGGAGGACCCCAAGCTGCAGCGGTGACGATTCGGTTTAGCTGGCTTACCCCAGGGCATGCAGCCAACTGGAGGCAGGGTGCTGTCTGCCTTAGAGCATCCATGGGTGGAAGCAGCCCATGAGAGAGCCCTTCAGCCCCCACACCTTGGCTGGCAGTGGGCAGGGTGCAAGTGCAGTTGGCAGGTATCCTAGTCTTGGCCAAGATGCCAAGACTTGGCTTTCTCCAGGTTTCATCTCCTGGTAGGGAGAAGGATGAAGTCCACGTCACCACGGGCTCAGATGCCTGTTCGGGGCGTTGTGACGAGGTTGGCTGTGAACAAACCCCCTTCCCTCTTGCCCAGAGGTCCTCCTTGTGACCATGTGAAGTGGGCTGGCCCTGAGCCACTGCTTTCTCTCTCCCGGCAGGTGACCATGCCATCTTCACCAACTGCTCTGCCGAGCACAGCCACCTGGCCCTCTCCTGCAAGATGGCTGCCGAGTTCGATGCCTTCCTGGCCAGCGACCGGAGGTGAGGCAGAGCTGCCGCGGGGGAACCCCTGAGAGCAAGAGACATCCTCCTTACCTCAAACCTCTTTTGTCTTCGTTCCTGTCTCCCCCCAGCTGGTTTTGCCATTTGGATGATGACAACTACCTGAACCCTCGGGCCCTCCTGAAGCTCTTGTCCTCCTACTCTGTGACCTGGGATGTTTACCTGGGGAAACCCAGCCTGAACCGACCCATCCGGGCCTCCGAAACTCTGCCAAACAACCAGACGGTACAGCTTGTGGTGGTGGTGTGGGGGCCAATGGGTTGTTTTTAGTGCTCTTGCTCATTGGCTGTAGATGTACCCCAAGGAGAGACAGGTCCCAAAAGCAACAGCTAAGAGCTCACCGGTCTTGTCTGAACATGGTTGTAGGTGTTGACTCAATCTGATCTACTTAGGGGAAGAGTCCCACGTTGCTGCTGCGCCTTTGGGTACCTGTCTGCCAGGAGATAAGCCTGCCTTGGGCAGCCCACCTGCTGCTGCCAGCAGGAACTTGGCCCCTCCAAATATGAGGAGGTCAAAATCCACGCTGTACTGCTGGCAAGCCCTTCTGGGCAGCAGTCAGGGGTCTGGGGTGACAATGGGGCTGTGTTTATCCTGGCATCAAAGTTGGGTTTCCAGCATTCCCATCTCAGTGAGTATGATATTGTCTGAGCCTGTGCCATTGATTTTCTCTGCTGTTTCTCTCCAGAAATCTGTACGCTTCTGGTTTGCCACAGGAGGGGCTGGGTTCTGCATCAGCCGCAAGCTGGCATGCAAGATGGTGCCGTGGGCCAGGTAAGCTGTGCAGCTGGTGAGTGTGGGAGCCTTCGGGGACGAGGAACACGGCCGCACATGAATTTCTGGCAGTGTCAGATCTGGATTTGTGTTATGTGGTGTTTGCAAGGATGTTTTGGCGAGGGTGCAGAGTGCCACATGCTACACATCTGCAAGCATGTGGGACTGGAGAAAGGATGTAGTAGATGGGTCTGTCACCTGATTAAAAAGAAGCAAGAGCAGGCACTTCAGCAAACATGATCATCGGATGACACACTACCCTCTCCCCAACTCTTTTCAGCTCTTGGTTATTTCTCCACACTCCTTCCCATCCCTTTCAACTTTCTCTGGCTCTTTTCCTATCTGCCTATCATCTCATCTCCCTATCTGCCTCTTTCCAACCTCCTGTACCTCCCTCCTGAGCTAATTTCCCATTTTCTAACCCCAAACCCTCTTCAGCTTCTTACAGTGGCCGCTGTCATTTCCTCAGCTTGGTGCATGGAGAACAGAGGTAGCTCCCGGGGTCTTGTGTTAGCCCAGCCTACAAGAAAATGATATTTTCCATGATGCCCTAGATTATATCACAGGCTATATGCACATACACTGATAGACAGTGCCTGTGCCTGCCTTAACCAAATCTATGCCGAAAGACAGATCCAATCCACACCAGGTGGCTGGTTTAGCTGAAGCCCATGATAGGTATTTTATGGTAGACCCAGACAGGAGGATGACCTGTGATCTAGGGTAAAATGAAAACGGCATGGATAGATAACGCCTAACCTGGCATAAAGTCTGCCCGTACTGTGTTAAAATGCTTAAATCACATTTGAAGTAGCTGAGGGCTGTTACAGTAGACAGTCCTTCTGGCTGTGTGGCTATTTCCAGTTACAGGAGCCTTAAAATTTGGTTTAACCTGTCATCAAAGGATGGCCAAGTCTGTTACACTACAGTAGAGCCATGGATGGCTTATTCAAGCTGCATGAGACTGTCCTGTTTCTTCTTTCTCCTAGTCCTGGCCATGTGGTCCCACTGTTTCTCTTGTGCTGGCTTGTCTGACCCCTCAGGGACTCGGTGCAGATCACCAAACAGGTGAAAAAGTAACTCGGCAAAGTCCACCAGCTCTCTGCATCAGCTCACCGAGGGGCTGGATATGTGTCAGGGACAGCACCCGACAACTGGTGGGACAGCTTGGCTGGGAGTGCTCAAAGGGCAAACACATTCCCAAATCTTTGAGGGTAGAACTCAGGGATTTATTGCCTAGTTCCAAGATTTACTCTGGTTTTCAGTTAAGTCCTCCACTTATCTCCCATTCAAGTTGATGCCTAAATCCCCCTCTACCCTTTTCCTGACCCACGCACCCCTACTCTCTTCCAGTGGCAGGAACTTCCTGACCACTTCAGAGCTCATCCGTCTGCCGGACGACTGCACCGTGGGTTACATCATTGAGTGCAAAGTCGGTGGGCAGCTGGTGCCCAATGCGCTCTTCCACTCCCACCTGGAGAACCTGCAGCTCATCCCCTCCTCTCGGCTTACGCAGCAGGTAAGGAGGGGAAATGGAGCAAGAGGGAAGTGTGAGAGGAATCATAGAATCATTATGGTTGGAAGAGACCTCAAAGATCATCAAGTCCAACTGTACACCCGATGCCACCATGCCCGCTAAACCCACTAAACCATGTCTTGAAGTGCCACATCTAAATGTTTTTTGAACACCTCCAGGGATGGTGACTCCACCACCTCCCTG
>NW_009624365.1:23031-25276 GCF_000690535.1 Cariama cristata | reverse complement strand
ACAGTGAAGAAGTTCTTCCCAATATCCAACCTGAACCTCCCATGGCGCAACTTGAGACCCTTTCCTCTTGTCCTATCTCTTGTTACTTGGGAGAAGAGACCAACCCCCACCTCGCTACACCTTCCTTTCAGGTAGTTGTAGAGGACGATCAAGTCTCCCCTCAGCCTCCTTTTCTCCAGACTAAACAACCCCAACTCCCTCAGCCGTTCCTTGTAAGGCTTTTTCTCCAGGCCCTTCACCAGCTTTGTCTCTCTTCTCTGGACACGCTCCAGCAGCTCAATGTCCTTCTTGTAGTGAGTAGGAAGGAAAAGTGGAGGGGAGGTTACAGGCACATTGTTCCGTTGGTGGCACTGATGTGGATTGAATCAATCATCTGCTCTTTCGGGGAGGCTTTCCTGACAAATGCTTCTTTGAAATAAGGAGAAGATGTTGCCTACGGCACAGATGCCAGTGACAGTGCCCCTGGGGTCAGTGGTGGGGAGCACGTGTATGGGGAGCGATGGGAGGGCTGAGGGCATCCCCAGGAGAGCGTGGCAGAAGGGCAAACACAAATGCTGATTGATTGGGGAAGGGGCTTTGACATGGCACCATGCCTGCCTTCATGGGGAGATAACGAGGGGTGTAGGGGGCTTGGAGAGGCAAAGGGCTAGCACGGTGGACTGTCATGGGAAGGAAGACAGGAGAGACTTGGAAGACAGAGGCTAAGCCAGCAGAGAAGGAACCAGAATGGGAGTTTCTGTCACCCAAAGCAAGTTTCTCGCCCCTGAACTCACCTCATCCTCCCTGCTCTTTTCTCACCACCCCCCTTTTCAGGTCACCCTTAGCTATGGTGTCTTTGAGAACAAGCTCAATGTTATTGAACTCAGCGGCCCCTTCTCACCCCAGGAGGATCCCTCAAGGTACGGGGCATGGATGCTCTGGGTGTTGCTGTGGTGTGAGCCCTCAGACAATAGCCTGGGAGGAGGAGGCAGCCAAGTGGGGTGCAGGAGGTCTACAGCGAGGGACAGAAACCTTGCAGTCACATGGCTTATTGGGTGAGGGTCACACCAGTATTAAGCTGCTTGTGAACACTTACAAACTTTGAAAACCTTTTTGAGTGAGTGGGAAGAAAAGCAGTATCAAAACATTTTATTTGAACTGTTCCTGAACCAAAAGTATTGCTGTTTATTTCACATTTTGAGATTGAACAAGCTAACCTTTTACCTCTGGGCCAGGAACAGAAATGTTCTTTTAAACTCAGGGAAGGAAATTCTACTTGCTTTTCCATTTTTTGTTTTGCTGAGAAAACTGGAGGGGGAAAAAGAGAAAAAGGTTCACTTCAGGCTGACTGCAAACAAAAGCGTTCTTTGATTTACTTTCTCTACTTTGAGTGAACAAACCTAAAGTTGTTGTTTGCAGAGCATGGATAGGAAGCTCCTGGCTGGAGATAGCAGGGGTGGGAAGCAGCTGGGTGATGAAAAGAGCATCAACAGAACCATGTAGCAGGGGCTGGTGCAGTGCCTGTGATCAGAGTGAGCCATGGGCTTGGGCTACATGGGCCAGAGCTGGATTCAGGTGTTGGAGGGAGGCTTGGTCACTTGGCTTTGCTGAGAAAAGGCATCCTGAGATGAACAACCGGCCCTGGAGCTCTGTAGTGCAGAGTGGGTGCCTGATGTGAGATGGGACATGAAGGAGAGGTCTTCCATTCTCCAGCTGTCTACTTGGTGTAAAAGCTGTTACCTGACCTTCCTTTGCTCTCTCCCCAGCAGGTTTCGATCACTCCATTGCCATCTCTATCCCGACACCTCCTGGTGCCTGCAGGCTGTTGGCTGGTGATGCCTGAGCCTCGGCTACAGTGGGTCCTGGTGACATCCATTCACCTTGTGCATGTAGGGGACACTGAAGAAGCCTGATGCTCCCAGTTTCCCCTTTTCTATGGTGGTCCTGGGGCTGCGTGATGGCTTTTTTTAGTCTTCGCTGAATACCAGTGACACAGGACAAGAGACCAGATCTGTCCCAAAGATGGATAACATGGGCTGGACACATGGATGGCCTTCCCATCTGTGCTGGGATACGTGCAAGGGATGGGAGCAGTATGCCTTCCTGAGCAGATCACTGGGTAGTGACTGCTGGGCATCTGGGTAGAGATGGGGACCTGCTGCTGCTGCTCCTTGCTGTGGATTCATCTTGCTGGACTAGAAAGACCCTGGGTATGGGTACCCAGTGCCCAACTAGGGATGGCTGATAGCATGCCGTGGCTCCCGCC
>NW_009624365.1:14256-23000 GCF_000690535.1 Cariama cristata | reverse complement strand
TGAGAGGCCCTCTTCCTCCATATCTGCCTGTGCTTCCCCCACTGCCTTTACTCTTCCCAGCCACAGACCTTTGGCTGAGTCCTTACTTAGTCAAGATCTATAGAAATGGAAAATGTGACCATTTCTGTGCTGAATGAGTGCTGGAAAAGCAAATTCCTTGCTCGGCAGAGGGGAGATGGGCAGAAAGTACAAAGAATCAGGAATTTCCCCCACTGCTGGGAGAAAGGAGAGGGGGTGGGGTGGGGGATTCAGGAGGAGACTGACGGAGATGAGGATGGTTCCTGCACTGAACATTGGAGGCTTGATCTTATAGGGCCCTGCATTATTCTTCTCTTTTTACCTTCTTGATACGGGGTCAGGATAATCTCTTGCTCTAATTACCAACCTGTCGTCTGAGATTAGACTCCAGCTCCTACCTGTGAGAGAGGAGACATAAAGGATTAGAACTGGCTGAAAGAGAGGAGAAAGGAAGAGACGGAGAAGGAGCCCTCAGGAGCGGATTAGAGGTTACAGGTTTATAATCTTCTCTGTGCCCCGACCAAAAAAAAGTTAAGTCATGAAGGAATGGAAACGGCAAGGCAAAGAGCCTTTTATCTCTGCATTTCTTTCCTTCAGATGCTAAGAGCAGCTTTCTGCCTTCCTGCTGTCCCTGCCGAGTGCAACAGGGGGAAGGAGCAGGTCCAAATAGGTTACAAGCTTTCTGGCACGTTTCTGGAGAGTCTTCTTCTCAATACAGAGCCTGGCATGAAAGCTGGGCAATTCTGCTTGCTGGGGAATGAACTGTGGCACCATTTTGTCCGTGTATACACGGTTAAATGGCTGGGGGAGAACGTTGCAGGGAAAGCTGGAAGGCAAACAGGCCGTTTTAAATGGCAGGTGGTGCTACAAACAGGTATTTCTCTTTAAAGAGTGTTTCAAAACACGCTGCTGGGATCTGTGGAAGATTCCTGTAATCTCCAGATGAAAGGACAAATGCCCTTTCTCCGAAGAGCTGCTCAGCTTTGATGCTGCCAATGTGACTAAGCCTGCTGCTGGTGGGCTGGAAGAGCCAAGGGTGAATATCACTGTGCCTCTACCATTTTGAAAAGTGCCCAACCTGTCATCTCCTCCTGCCCCTTCCTCCCCAACATCTCCTACACAGCATCGAGGACTTTAATTTCTGGAGAAACAGAAAGGAGGAGCCTGTAGAACTATTATCCAGCTTGGTCATGCTTACCGGCGTTTAACCAGCTTGTGAAGCAGCAAAGAGCCCTGCTTTCTTCTCTTGCCCAACATGCCTTTGAACTGGAAATTCATCCTGAGCAGGGACAGGGGCTAGCTGATGCCAATGATCATTTCTTGAGTCGTGCTAAACGGTTACGTGAACCTAGGAACCATGCAACTCAAAAGAGACACCCAACTGTTGGAAGGCATGTGCAGCAGAAAGAATTCCTGCCCCACAGGGCAAACGATTCGGTTTGACCTCAACCAGAAGTTGAAAAATGCTTCCATGAGAAGAAATGAGAGTCGTCAAGAGAAATCTGCACTACCCAGATATCTTCTTTTTTCCCCATTCAGACTTTCAGCTGTTGTTAATTGAGACTTTGAGTTAAAAAGCCAGTCCTATCTGTAGATGTCCTGGTGACAAGCAAAGCAAAATGTGATTCATGTGTCCGGAGAAGGAAAGTAAACTGGTACAGGAGCTTCACTTCCCAGGGGAAAAGCAAAACAGAGAAACTGGAAGCCTGCTTTGGATCCCGGCCTCAGCTGGTCTGAATTGACCTGGTGCCTTTTGCATGGCTGAAGATCAGATGTTACATGAGTTGAGTCCTTGAGTGGTTGCATGGGGACTGGTTTAAAACTAAGACTGGGCTTCGTTGCTGGAGCAGTTAAGTGCCACTTCTGTGGAAAATGTCTTGTCTCATAAAGAAACCGAGAACAGATGAGAAGATGTCTGGGGCAGGGCATCTCTTGGGCTGTAGAGAAACGAATGACAGAAAAGTCCTGTTATGCTGTGACGACAATGCGCTGGGAAGAAAATAGCTTTTCGGAGTCGACAAAAGAAACCAGGTTTTCTCTAAGAACAGAGAGACAGCTTAAGGGGACATTCACCACGTGAAATCTGATCAACGTTAAAACCTGAGTTAAAATTAGTTTCAGGAATGGTTCCTGCCCCTGGGGCTTGCAGTCAGATGTTGTGGTTTTAGAGTCTCATTTTCCTAGTTTATTAAAATGTTTAGTTGCTTGTGAAAATAAGAAACAATCTCACGTGAAACTTTTCAGGAGACTGCCTTTTTTTATTCTGCTTCATGATGTTCTGATGTAACAGTTAAAGTTTTTGGAAAGGTTCCACTGGGTCTATTAAATTTTTTTTCTTTATCTTTTTCTTTTTTTATCTCTCTTCTCCCCCCCTCCCACCTTTCTCTATCTCACACTCCCTTTTCTCATTGCAGGAAAAAAAACCCTCTCCCAAGAAAAACCTCTCCCAAGAAGGAAAAGGCATGGAGACACGGTCTTTATATTTTACTGGGAAAAATGGGGTCAAAGTCAAAGGTGTTGGCATGACCTTGCTGTTGTATGACATTAAGTGTAGTTCGAGGTTTCAAGTACAGAGACCTCCGCCTGCCCAACACCATAGCAACCAACACTATTAATGATGTTTAAACTGTATACTGAAGATTCAGAAAAAGGAGAAGGAGGGGAAAAAAAGCAGTTACAGTATTTGAAATGTAAAGTATTAAGTGAGGCTTTCATGTTAACAATATCCTTTCTTCACTTTCCCCTTAGCTGTGAAGAATTTTTATAAGGAAACCCCTATTTGACAGCGAAAAAAAAATGCTAATGACTATCCTTTCTTTAGGGGGAAAAGAGAAGTTAGTTGAAATAGGTGGGAAACTGCAGTTGTTGCTAAAGACTTGAAGGGGAGAGAGAAGAATAGCAATGCTAGACAATGCTTCTGTGCCTGGTGCCAACTCCTCTTAACAGCTCTGCTGCCGAAGAAAAACACATTTTTAAGCCACTGTGGGATTTATCCAACTCGTACCCAGATCGCAGCCTTCAGCTCTCTCCCCAGGCCTCTCGCTACAGATGCAGCCTTCAAAAGACGAGCGGTTTATTAGACAGTAGCCAAAAGGTGAGAAATAGGAAGAGGAAGAAAGGAGATTGGAAGGAAAGAAACCACCAAGCAGGGCCTTGGAGAAAAGCATGGGAATTTCAGCTGTGCATTGAAAGTGCTGCTTGGGAACTGCTCAGCAATAGCGGGAAAGGGGTTGTTGCCTGGAGCCCCAGCTCGGGATGTTTTGTGATGAGGACAATTGTAGCCCATCAGTACCACAGAGGATGCCAGCCTGGGGGTCAGAGTTGACCTTGGAAGAGGTGAGATCAGGTTGATTGGCCCGGAACCTCCTTTTCTTTCTTTTTTTTTTTTTTTTTTTTTTTTCCAAATAACACTCCAGATAAGTCAGTGTCTTTTCATCTGACAGTTATACTCAATTCCTTACAGCAGATTTGGCCTCTTAATTTCAATACTTCCTCTGCCCTTGCTTACAATGCAGGCTCTTCAGAGAGTCCAGGGCTGAGATCAGCACTCTTTTAATTCATTTATTGAATTTCTTTTGTCTTCAATCCCTGAAAAACCCTACCAGACAACTGGCTTGCCCTTTTGCACCACAGGGCACCAGGGCTTTACACATCTGAGCACAATTCTGGGGTGGATGCGAAGGTGAAAGAAGGCAGGTGACTGCTTCTTTTGGTAACTGCATGGGCATGGACCATCCTTATGTTCTTCGTCGAGGCACCTCCTAGCATGGGATCTATGGGATTTCATAGTAACTGGGACTTTCTTCTGTCCCAAATACTGATCAGCTTATGGTTCCACTGAAAAGGATGCGAGTGTTACCACAGACATAAGCAAGGCCAGGAAGAAGAGCGGCATCCCAAATGTGCAAATAACTGTGTCTGTTCTCACCAGCTGATGCAGGAATTTTTCCTCTAGACTTTCTGCCCAGTTACCTGGGAGGTTAAAGGAGTACAGGGCTCTGCAACTATTGTTGCTCATCTGGCATTGCCTCTTTAAGGCTGTTCCTTGACAGCCTGAGGTTTTTGTTGCTCCCTGTTTGATCCAGCTTGGACTCCAAGAAAGCTGGGAACTCATCTCTCTCCCTGTTTGAACTGTAGGTGATTAATTACAGACCCTGAGAGTGGGCTCCTTGCCTCTCACTCATGTTTAAATTGCCTTCCAGGATTTTACAAGGCTAAGGAGCCTTTTCAGATGTTACATCTGACTGTGCCTCGGTCAAGCCTCCCTTGGTTTTGCTGGGAACTGCATCTGATTCATAGCGAACTTTAAGAACAAATTAAACTGAGTGCTTTGTATGTGGATTTGCTGGTCCTGACCCTTCCGCCTCTGCTTGAGAAGACAGCATCGATTCTAGCAACGTAGGAAAAAGAAGTGCAGCCAAACAGGGCAATAGGATTGGGAGAGATGCTGCTATTCTGAAGCCCTTCTTTCCCCATCCAACCCCCAGCACAGAGAGACTCTGCATCTGGTGCCTTTGGCCACAGTGTATCAGGTGGAGGATATGCCATGAAATATCCATCATTTGCACTAGCGGAGAATGCAGCAGCCCTGGTTGTGAGCCAAGGCCAGGTTGTGCTTGGTGCCGGACAGAGAGAAAAACGGTGCCTACTCTGAAGGACTTACAGGCAGAGACAGGGTAGGGAAGGAGGGGAGGGTTACAGGATGGGTGAGACGGTATTGTCACATCTAAGCAAGGGGAACAAGATGGTCTTTGGGACAGGGAGGGGTAGAGCTCAGGAGCAAAGATCCGTCTCCACCTAGAATACCATGAAGAAACAGATCTGAAGGATGGCTGATAGAAGCACATGAGAAGGGAGAGGTGAGGGATGAAGAAAGTAGTTTGGATAAGAGAAAGAAGCAGAACAAAATCTACATCCTCTTCATGGCTGTGTTGACAACTGATGGATGCTGACTTGAGGACCAGTACCTTGGAGCTTAGGGGTTCAACAAAAAGAGGGGAAAGCTGGAAGGAAAAAGGCAAAGACTGTCTTTCACTACCCACAGCCTCAACGCTGGCCTGGGGTGTCTCACTTATGGCTACCCCGGTAGCATAGGAGGAGATATGGGGCTTGGAAAAAGCATCAACCTCTGCTCCGTGCTGTGTGTCTTCTGTCTGGGGAGACTGCCTGTAACCCGGCTTTCATGAACACGCAGAGAAGCAGCAGCTGGGGCAATGACCGGGAGGGATGTGCCGAAAAGACTCTGTCCCTTTTGCACTGCCCCACCTTTCCCACATTACCATCGGCTTTGGCTGGAGCAAGGCTGACCGCAAAACCTGGCCAAGCTCTCTCCTCTAGTGATGGTGTTTCTTCTTCTGTGCAGGGGAGAACGCTCCTCTCCAGGTTCTTGGACAGGCCTTTTTCCCAAAGGCATGGTGTGGGTGGGATGCAGACAGACAAGGTCTCAGTGCAGCTGGTAGGGAGAGCAGGGCGCCTCCATACCCCCCTCCCTTTCCCCCAGCATTCAGCTAGTGTTGGACGGTGTCTGTTTTTAGCAAAAGTCGCAGATTCAACAGCTGAGCTGATTTTCCAAAGGGACATATAAAACAAACAGCCTGCCATCTGCTCTATTGTCCTGGAATAGCGGCTTGGAGGGTGGGGGGAGAGGGAAGGAAGAGAATGAGAAGAATGAGAAACAGAGGTGAGGGGGAGAGGGTGGGAAGGAGGGGGAGAAGAAGAGAGGAAAAGGCAGAAAGGGGAGGCAGGGAGGTCATGGTGGGGGAGAGGAGGGTGAAGGTGGAGGCTGAGGGGAGGAGAGAGAAAGAAGGAGGTAAAGAAAAATGGGACCTGTCTGACAGTGGGGATGTGGTGAGGGGAGAGGAACAGAGACAGGCATGGGGGCAAACAGGGCTTGCTTGGGTTCACCCAGGCTGGATCCCCGTCAGCGCTGGGAGCCACGGGGGCAGGAACTTCCAGCACCCCTGTCCTTGCTGAGCCAGAGCCTGACTGCAAAAGAAACAACACTGGACTTAGTGGCCTGAATAATCACTCCCCCACCCCCACCCCCCTAGCCCTGCCTGTTTGCCTGCCGTACACCCCCACCTCCGCCTTGGCTTTTATTGAGTGCCGCAGGGCAGGGATTGAGCTCCAGGTTTGGCAGCAGAGTAAATAACAGCAACACTGGTCTCTCCAGCCTGGGAGGGAGGAGGGCTGGTTTTAATCAAAGGTAAATAACAGTCGGTATTCTCTGACCCTTAATCCAATTTCCTAGAACTGGAGAATAATGTTCCAACTTAGACACGTGGCGCTGGTCCACAGGAGAGGGATGGCTACTCAGCCAGATGGCTACGGGGCACAGCACAGCCAAGGGGAGCAGAACTGGGGGAGATGCCACAAGGCAGGTAGTCCATCCTGGCTGGCC
This sequence comes from Cariama cristata, assembly GCF_000690535.1. Taxonomy (NCBI): domain Eukaryota; kingdom Metazoa; phylum Chordata; class Aves; order Cariamiformes; family Cariamidae; genus Cariama; species Cariama cristata. The sequence continues at coordinate 16,582 of NW_009624365.1, read as the reverse complement.
TGGGACTGTGCTGTTCTGTTCTGACTATTCCTGGTGCATTTTCCTTCCTCCAATCATCACAAAAGATGGGGCTGACTTGCTGGCAGGGAGCACAACCCCATGAAATGTGCGCCCAGTTGATTAAAGTCTCCCTGATTTGCTGGTTTGACAGGAGAGTTGGGATCCAGCAGATGCCTTGCATCTGCATCCCTGAAGGGCACTTTGACTTCCATGGTGACCTGGAGAATGGTGATTATAAAGTCGTGCTTGCTGTTAGATGGTCATGGCAGGAATCACTATGGGTTCCTGCTACATGTTAAGTGTGAGTAAGGTTTTGGTGTTGGAAGGAAATGTTTGTGTTTTTATTAGTCTGCTAACACAAGCATCTGTGTGATTGGAGAGTTTGCGCTCTGACTTGGTCACATATTATAATCACAGAGCATTAAGGAGGTGGATTATTGAGTTATCGCAAGGTTATCTAATCCTGCAGCAGGGCCAGCCACCTTACACCCTTTCTGTCAGATATTTTTCCAACTGACTCCTAAAACATGTTCTTCTGGTCCAGACTATTCATGTCAGATTGGAAAACTAGGTTGCTGGTAACAAAGCACTGGTACCAGGTTGATCTCGGAAAGACAGGTTTGTTCTGCAATTCAGTGCCAACACTGATTTGTAGATGCCCACGGAGCAACTCTGTCAAGCTCTTGGGCACTGCTTTCTCCTCTGTGGGGCAGCTGATTTGCAATTCTCTGGAACAAAAATGGCCTGGTGAGGCCGGGATATGTTTGGAAAGAGGCAGAGACACATACTAGAGCTGAGGGCAGAGGAGGTCAGCTCCCTTCCAGCCCTTTCATCTTGCAAAAAGACCTGGCAGTCCACAGTAGGGGCTTGAGCTGCTGTGGAGACAGAGCACCTGTCCACCCTGTGGGTGAACCATGGCTTTGAGACCACTTTTCAGGCTAAACCTTTTGTAAGCCTCAAAGCCATGGAAAGAAAAGTCCTCACCAAAATCTCCCTGGTGGCAAATATGGCCCAACACACACAGCACTTGTGTGCCTGCCAATTCCTGGTCATACAATCTGAACACATCAGGTGCAGGTGGGATAGCCGAGTCCATCCTCTCATCTCAATCTCTGCTCTTCCAGTGTGGATGCTGAGAGCTTGGGATCCAGCAGCAATGAGGACAGAGAGCATCCAGACACATCCAGGACAACACAGGCTAGGAAGCCTAGCCTGAGGAGGACTGAGGTCTGTCCTTCACAGGGAGGCTAAGAGGATGGCTGATCCTTACCATGACCTATCCAGACAGGTAAGAAATGCAGCTCCAGAGATGCCTTCTGTCCATTCAGCTCCCAAGCCATGGGCACACACTTCACTACCAGTCACCCAGTCCTGCCCTTAGAGAATCTAGCCCCGCTGCTGAAATTATTGGCAGGAGAGAGGAAAGGGAAAAACATCTCTTACATCTACTTGACTGTGTGTTTCTTTTTCCCTTGCCCAGCTGACTCCAGGAGGCACTCTGCTTTTGTAGTTCTTCGAAGCCCCCGGAACGACCCCTGCCCTCCGTGCCGGCAAGGGGGCAGGAGGAGCAGAGGGGCGCTGGGGGCTGGGGCCGGCTCTGCTCAGCACCCTGGACAGGGACGGGCCCGCCGCGCCCCGGACTTGCCTTGCCTGCCCTCGCTGCTCTTTGCCTTCCCCTGCCTTGCCTTGCCTTCCTCTTCTTTGCCTTCCTCTGCCTTGCCTTGCCTTCTCCTACCTTGCTTTGCCTTCCCCTTCTTTGCCTTCCCTTTCTTTTCTCTTCTTTGCCTTCCCCTGGCTTGTCTTGCCTTCCCCTGCCTTGCCTTTCCTTCCCCTGCCTTTCTTTGCCTTCTCCTTCTTTGCCTTCCCCTGCCTTTCTTTTCCTTCCCCTTCTTTGCCTTCCCTTGACTTTCTCTTCTTTTCCTTCCCTTGCCTTGCTTTGCCTTCCCCTACCTTGCCTTGCCTTCCCCTACCTTGCTTTGCCTTCCCCTTCTTTACCTTCCCCTGCCTTTCTTTGCCTTCCCCTTCTTTCCCTTCTCTTCTGCCTTCCTTTCCCTTCCCTTCATCTTGGTCCAGGCTGGCAGGCAGCCTCCTGGTATGGCACGACTCTGCTTTGGCATGCAACCTGCACCAGCCCTTTTCTGCTCTCGCTTAAGAACAAATACACGGTGCAGTGGCTCTGTACGCAGCTGCTCTGAAGCTGTGGCTTAGATCTGGGTTATTTTTTGCAGATAAATCCTCTTTTCTATCAGATTTGACATCAGGCAATCCCTCCAGATCCCTCCCTTTCTCCCTGTCTGACTTCCCCCTTCTCTTCCCTGCCCTGTGT